>NW_019028948.1:600000-816703 GCF_002102565.1 Kockovaella imperatae
AAGCTGCATGCTGGGAATATTTGTGTGCGGATAAAGCGGGATATGATTAACATAAGATCTTTTTGGTCTACGCGTATCTTCCAGACTCGCGTCAATCATCGTAGTTTCTAATATCTAAACACAACAAGGACAAGTATCATCTGTGAAAAGCGCATTTTTTGTCATCGAGGGATACATTTGGTGTACGGACGGATGCGTCTTGCAGCAGGGCGCAAGGTATGGCTGCAAGATCAGTGATTAACATGCAACGAAGTGAAGGATCGTACTCTGATGAGGAGAGGAAGAGTACAGATTACGTGCTTGTTTACACTTTGCAATGTTACTCACTACGCACTACGTAAACACTACAGCAAATCAAGATTCTTGATTTGAGTCGAGTCGTACGCTGGGAAGGAACATGAAAGAAACAGAAGTCTGCGTGTGGGTATTCGTGCGAGTCACATGTAAGCTCTGGCCTGGTGTTAGTAAAAATGAAACAAAAGCTGTGTATTTGTTACGATACGCTCACACGTATCCTGCCTAAGACCAACTCATGCTTGACATGTGATTTACACGAAGATCCACGTACAGAGCCTTTTCTATCTTTGCTTTACTTATCCAGCGTGCGGCTAGCACGCAGATCCAGATGCCCCTCAATATTCCTAAAGTAGAAAAAGAAGTTCTTCGTGCAATTCAGAGGCAGATCCCAGATAGATCTTTTGCCCGCGTGCAATTCACACGCAGATCTCAGATAGATTCTTCCCAGTGTGCAACATACCTGCAGATCATGTTGTCTACAGAGCGCGGGTCCATAGGACCTTTCCAGAACTATATCAGGAGGTGGTTTGTAGTCTTTCTTTTCTCCTCAGCGACCAATTCTTGAAGTCAACTTGTTACAACCCCTTCCAATCTCCTTCACCACTTCACCCATCAACCACATTGCATCTCAATCAATCGCAAGATTACTCTTGCAACTGTAATCTGCACCCAGCTGCCAGACACAGGCGCCCGTACACCAAAGTTATCCCTTTCTTATAGAAGGTGCGCTTATTACAAACGGTGCATGCCCCTCTTCTTAAAAATATGGTAATCCCCGCCCGTAACAGTATGGG
Organism: Kockovaella imperatae; assembly: GCF_002102565.1. Classification (NCBI taxonomy): domain Eukaryota; kingdom Fungi; phylum Basidiomycota; class Tremellomycetes; order Tremellales; family Cuniculitremaceae; genus Kockovaella; species Kockovaella imperatae. The sequence goes on from NW_019028948.1 coordinate 601,092, forward strand.
TCTATGTATAAGTCGCATATACAGGGTGTTAGAATACTTTTGAGCGTAACGCAATTGAAATGACGTTTCATCATCCTCATGTGCATGAGGAAACGCAGTACAGACGAAAGATACTGTCTTGACATGCCCAGATTTTGTGATCAACTCTGGCAGCTTTATCTGTCCCTCATCCCCTCGTCCTTTATCCTAGAATCAAAATGCGTGCCGCAAACCCTTGGGTAATGTTCTGACAAAAGACCCTTTAAATCGAGATCTTGTCAAGAAGAAATGTAGCGAGTTTTGCAAAAACTTGCAAAGTTTGCAAATATAAAGTTGCAAAAACAGATGTTGCAAGGTTTTGCGACAAAAGATGTTTTTGGTCGTAGGTAGTAATTAGTCTACGAGCGGAGCTTATGAAATAGCAGAAGGTAAGTACCGTCTGTAATAAGCGCACGCTCTGATAGCGTTGATGTGCAGACGGCTGGGTCTTGTGGCTGGTTGTAAATTACGGCTGGAGAGGTAGTTGGGACCGGTAGTGCACCAACGCAACGAGATTGTGAAAAAGGTGTAAGAAACATGAGACCTATTCTTTGGGAAGAAAACAACTACCTCCATATATGGTGATTGAACGATCCTTTGGACTCACCATGTAGACACTACAGGATCCGTGTTACGATACGCTCATACGTATCCTAACACCAACTCATCCTTATTGTGCGATACGCAGCCTCTTCTATATTTGCCACACTTTCCCAGCGTGCAACTTGCACGCAGATCTTGTGGTGTCTACATAGTGGGTCCATAGGGCCTTCCAAAAACTATATAAGGAGGTGGTTTGTAGTCTTCTTTTCCCTCAGAGAACAATTCTCAGTATACTCAACTTTGTTACAATCCCTTTCAACTTCTTCACCACTTCACCTCAACCTCATTGCTCTCAATCACTATCACTCTCAACCACTCTTGCAACTGTACTTTGCACCCAGCTGCAAAACCCAGCCGTTTGTACACCAAAGCTATCCCTCTCTAATAGAAGGTGCGCTCATTACAAACGGTACTTGCCCCTCTTCTATTTGATAAGCCCCGCCCGTAACAATCCGCTTGGATGGTACACAGTGGGAATGATCTACTGGGATCTCCGTGCAAGTCGGACGCACGCTGGGAAAGCAGGTGAGAGATAAAAAAATGCTCTGTGTGTGTGTGTGGATCTTTGCGTAGGACACACGTGACGATTGGGCTGGTGTCAGGATACCTCTGAGCGTATCTTAACAAGAAGCCTGTTGATATAGCTCATTGCAATAGCGATAATTCCCGAAGTGACCATCTCATTCTGACTTCCAACGAACAAAGCTGTCAGAAGTATGAGTGCCTGCGTCCGCTTTCTGTCTTTACATCCATTCAACTTTCCACTTATTATTCTTTCTTTTTCGACGTGACTCCAATCAGTGTATGCATCTCTATCATATTTGGCATTTATGACTGAGCCTCGACACGTCACTTGCCGCTCGGCCTTAAGCTGCATGTCTGCATGAGAAATCAGTAGTATTCAGCAGAGCTCAGGACTGCTCAGTAGACTTCCAAAGTCTCAGCAGGAGTTGAGGAAACGTGCACTGTATGGATCAGCAGGACCGGACGCCCGAGCTCTGGTCAGAGCACCTGCAGCAGTTTATGATTTTGTGGGCCTGAGACTCGACCGTAATGTTTTTGTCACTCACTTCATCGCAATAGACTCTTTTGCTCTACTTCGGAACGATGCCGACTTTGCAATTGGCTGAGAGTTGCCCGAAAAGTCCCAAAGGAGCGTGCGGAATTATGAGTATTCGCTTCCGCTTTTCAATCTCGCATCAATTTTTCTTTCCCTCTTATACTTCATACTTACCTTTGTATGCAACTCTGCCCATATTGAGCGTCCAATATTCAATCAGTGCAATTCATCTACCAGACTACCCAGCAACCATGCTTGCTCGTGTGTAGCTTTTGTCTTATATCTCAGGACTGACCCATGGGAACAATTCATGATACCTTCCTGGTCTGATCTGGCTTAGATTGTGAGATTCAGACCTGGACTGCGCAGAGGCAGACGAGTTCTTGACGGTGAAGATGTTGTTCAGCTCTAAAAATTCTCGATCAAGGCGGTATGGGCTTCACCTAAGACTCTCTCTAGGAGCTAGCCAATCCAGGATAAAGCTTTAGTATCGCCCCACGGACCAGACGAGAGGACGAGGCAGTAATTCAAATGATTGAAGGTACCTCGAAACCGAACCCAGTCCTCGACTTCACAAGATGGGCCGCTGTCATTGTCTCCCCTCTCCAAAGTGTGTGTTTATCATCTACGACCCAGTTAACTTGACATCCCATCACACTGTATGAGATTTATTTTCGCCGAATACCTGATCTTGTGAGAATATGCGCCTCTAAGAATTGAATTTCTTGTATATGGGCTGATCACCTCAAGACTCTTATTCTTCCACCCTTAGACCCTTCACCCCTCGAGTTTCGCAATGAGAATGTGATGCTCGAGTTGGACTTGTCTTTGAGCCTCACAGGGTCCCTTATAGGCATCGTTTTCAACTCGGTCTTACGCAGACAAAGCTGTACATGCGAACACATTTGCCGCGCCTGCCAAGAGCGACTATCCCCGCTCTCGTGTTGAGCTTTCTGCTCGAATTTATGCTCTCTGATCTATTTTTCTCTCACTCAAAACGTGTCAGGTGAGAAGCTGACCGCCTAGGGATCACAGCCACCGATGATTCTCCATGGCAAAGCTTCCTGGCCCAATCTGAGATGGCCACGGAGCGATTTGAACCTGAAGAGACTATTGAGGGGATTAGCAATAACCTGTGATTGGGAAACCCTGCACATTCTCCAGATGTACTGCACGATGAAGGCGCCATGATTGCGCCATGATTGTTCATCTCATCGCCGACACACACCGCTTATCTCTCTGTTCTTGAACAAAGCTTAGTGTGCCACAGTCTGGAGATCGACGAGGTTTGCCCCATGTGAAGCAACCACGAGTAACTCTAGCCAGCGATCTCTAGACACACGCTGAGAAAGAGCAGGATGCCCTCGAGTCCTCGATGCTGGTCCAAGAGACTGGTTAGAGGACCTCCAACACAACATAGCATGGAAATCGAAATTTATTAGATCAAATACAGGTTGTCAGGCAATGCATCATTTTCGCGAGTTCTGCCACTTCGCTTCCGCCGCCACGGACAGAGCGTGATGTACAACACCCTCGTATGTCCTTTGCATATCTGAGCAGTGATGTTTTCTTTGAGCAGCAATGTCTTTCACTGTATGTAGACCTGATCAGCACATCCTCTGCGCTTGAGGGAAGTTGATTCGTACGTTTACAGCTCCCTTATCGAACAATTCGCGAGAGTTTTTCTATCACGACCTAGAATAAACCCTGTGTAACGGGTGAGCGAGCATCGCTTGTCGCCTGGCCTCCCAAATCTGAGCGCAGACCCGGCCTCAGCCAATATGGCTGCTATCACTGCCACAGTGCAGACTATTTGCATACTGCTTTCGAGCAGACTTCCCCAGCGCCGCAAGGGCTCGTACGGGGTGTTAAGATTGTTGTGACCCCAAATTGGGTCATCACCAGGAATACCCGGGCTGGACATTCACAAAGCCTAGATGTCATGTTCTGGCTAAAAAGGCGCAGTCGTGATGGCCAGCCTCAGACTCTCTCCAGGACATCTGCGTACAGGAGGGAAGGTGGATGATAAGTGATACATGTTCGCACGCTGGCTCAATATGCCAGATGCTCTCAACCAAAAGTCTGTGAAGTGCGGGTAGCTCGTTTTTGCTTACTCAAGCGCTGTGAAGAGTATCAGGTATTGTTCTCGATGTCAAACTTACCCAGTCGTCTTTGTTGGCAGCAAATCTGTCGAACAGAGGTTCGATCTTCTCCGATGCCTTTCGCTTGCTGATCTTGTTTAAATCCGCCACACGGAAAAACGTTGGTGCAACCTCTGATAGCCATTTCGGCTCAATGGCTGTGATCTGGTGCATGTACTCCTCTGAATCATTAGTGAACAGTACCATGCTGTCGAGCTTACTGGCTGTTAGAACAAGCTCGTAGTACAGACACCATTCTGGCGGTCGCTGGAATAAAGCACTCGAAGGGTGAATGCTGACTGGCGTGCCCTCAACCAACGTCTTGTACCCCTCAGTTGGATCTGCAGAGCCATAAGCAATCGAGAGACAAGTACCGGTGCTCAAGCTGTAACTGACCCTTCTTGGCAGCGTTTCGGAAAAATCCCGAACAAATCGCCATTCTCACGCGATTGTAATTTGTTCCACAGGATACTGCTAAGTTGAGCGACCTCCTCTTAGAAGGAATGAACTCTCGACTCACCTAGCTCATGCTTGTAGCGTTCCATGATACCGATCAGTTCTGAAGATCAGCCGCGCTGAACAAGACGACTCACGTTTCCTGACGTCTTGCGCGGTTTTCATTGCACGTGTATGAATGAAATTCTCGAAACACCAAGGATTGCTGAATTTGGAGGCTTTCCAACCATTATACACCGCCTAGGAGATTAGACAGCACTGTCGTACGATACTCACAAGAAGAGTGAGTAGATCCCCCTCCGGCTGGTGGAACTTGGCCTTCTTGGCATCGGCCTGTGCCTGTTTATCCTTTGGACGGTAATAAATCTGACCTCCGGCTTGTAACATCGCCACGATTGTCAGTGCCTCTTCCGAACAGCCATAATCGACCGATTTGATCAACATCTTTGACAAGGGCGGATCCAGGGGGAAATCGGCCATCTTCCTGCCGATACGCGTGAGAAGCCCTTCATCGTCCAGAGCGCCTAAAGCATATAGCTGTTCCAGAGCAGTTATCATAGTTGCCGCAGGTGGTGGATCCATGAAATCGAAATTGATCAAGTCGTTGATACCCATTGCCTTGAGCGTCAAGATGGTCATTGCAAGATTGGTCCTCTGAATCTCGGGAATGGGATTGGGTAACATTTCGTTCCGATAAGCGATCTCCGTGTACAGTCTGTAACACTTGCCCGGGCCTGTGCGTCCAGCACGGCCAGCGCGTTGGCGAGCTTGTGCCTGAGAGATGGGCTGCAAAATGTGAGCTTTCGCCAACTTGAAACTCACAGTCACAACCAGAGAATCCATTCCGAGTTTGGGGTCATACGCATTCTGTTTCGCAAAGCCTGGGTCAATCACGTAGTAGATTCCATCAATCGTAATACTGGTCTCCGCGATATTGGTAGCGATGACCACCTTTCGTGCTCCAGGGGGTGCTGGGTCGAAGATGCGGGACTGCATTTCGGAGGGCAGAGCAGCGTAGATGGGCAGGATGAGAAGCTCAGGCACTTGCGGCCCGAGAGCTTTGACGCGTTCGAATAGGATCTCGCACGCAGTATCGATCTCCTCTTGCCCAGTGAGGAAGAGGAGAATATCTCCGGCCGGCTCCATCAAATGAATTTGCAGGATCGTAATGAGGGATGCTTCTAAGTAGTCCGGCTCTGGTTCCTTGGTGTACAGCGTCTCAACAGGGAACGTCCGGCCAGGAATCGTGAAGATGGGACATCCCCAGAAATACGTAGCAAATTTGGCTGCGTCAAGGGTGGCTGATGTGCAGATGAGTTTCAGATCCGGCCGGCGGCGACATGCTTCTGTAAAGGAGTCAGATTGAGAAGCAGAGACGGATAGACGGATAGACGAACTTTTCAAGAGGCCAAACAAAACGTCTGTGGCGACGGTACGTTCGTGCGCCTCGTCGAGCATCATAATGGAGTATTTCGAACAGTCGGGATCCACGAGCAATTCTCGTAGCAGCATACCATCGGTCTATGAAGATCAGCTCGGCACGCACCCAAAGCCAACACATACCATGTATTTGATTTTCGTCTCGGGACTGGTGATATCCTCAAATCGGACGGTATAACCAACTTCAGCGCCAAGACGACAGCCGACTTCTTCTGCGACTCGTTTGGCTACCGATACTGCGGCAACTTTCCTAGGCTGAGTGCATCCTAGCTTTCCGCACTCGAGCATCCCCTCCTCAGCAAGGTACTGAGCCATTTGAGTTGTTTTACCAGACCCAGTGTCTCCAACGACGACAAGAATTTGATTCTGACGTCAGCTAACGTCTGGAAGGCCAACGCACGTTTTTGATGGCCTCTACCAACTGACTCCTGAGTTTGTAGATGGGCAGACTTCGACGTTGTTCTTGGATACTCATGGACGTGATTTTTCCATACGTGACGACCTTGTTTGCCGCTTTCCAAGCTGGGGTTTGCGCAGCTCTTTGACTCATAAGATTTCCCTTCACATCCGACGCGAATTGTCTCTCTTGTTGATTCGCCATAGGATCCAGCCAAGGTTGAGATAGATCCCTAGATTCAGAGTCGGCCTGCTCATTCTCTTCCAACCGCTTGAGATCTCTGCGCTCCTTGGCCAGAGACGCTCCCGCTAGTGCGGCTCTATTGAGAGAGCTTTCGATCAGCACAAAGAGTCATGTGCAGGACCTACCCATCCGGAGCTTTGATGATCTTCACTGGAGAGAGCTCGAGTGTGATCTTGGTCTGTCCAGAAAGGAAGGACGGCTCAAGCTCGTTGACTTCTATATCGATATCCTCTTCAACTTCGGGATGGCCAATGGTTGCCGTAAAGTCATCGTCTATGTCGGGGTACTGATAATTAGCGCGTGCCATAAGACAAGGCTCACGTCGGCAGCGCTGACCGCACCACTGGCTATCAGCTGCTTGATCTCGAATCTCTCGGGACTCGATAATCGTTTGGCATTGCCACGTCGCCGCTCCTCAACGTGAATGATTGGAGTTGAGTTGCTGCCAGTCGCCGCCCTGGAGGCAGCTCGTCTTTCCTCGGCTAATATTTCTTCTTCTGTCTGGACCCGAAGATGAGGCCTATAAATCAGCAGGATGCGCGGCAGCAGGACTCACGACAGGTCAGCCCCAGTCTGTTGATCGACGTCTTTCATACTAAGACCAACTCGGCCGCCAGCAACGGAGATGACCTTTACTTTCACTCGGTCATTGCGTTTGACTACCTCGGAAGGAGATTGAATCCGAGTGCCGGTGATATTGGAGACATGGACCAGTCCTGAATTTTCAGTCCAGACTTTTCCTGCACGCTTACCCTCAACACGTCCACTGACTCCATCCATCGAGACGAATGCTCCAAAGTCTCTGATACCCTGGATCGTTCCATCGTAGATTTTGTACAGTATCGGTCTCGGGTCTGGGCTATCGCGATGGCCATCGCGGCTGACTGGGGGAACTCTACCGGTTATTGAGCGGTTCGCGTATCCATTGTCACGGCCGTGCATAGAAGATCCAGAGTCTGACGGTCTGTGACGCTTCGTCGAGGACTCTCCATCGATGAAATCGTCTGCTGATGGACGGGTCCGCCTGGCCGCAACCGTAGCTAGCTCCGCCATAGTGTCGTCCACATTGACCAATGGCAGGGTTTTGGCAATATCCTCCTCAAGCTGGATCGCTTTGTCAGGCATTGATAGCCCAGGGAATTTCCGTGACTGGATATCCTTCTCCCCAGAGCCATGAACAGCAGCTGTCTGTCCGTGGAGGGCCGCCTTGGCTTTGGCTGCCTTTTTCTTATATTTGGGATGCATTGTCACGATCAGACGGTCCAAATTCTGGACGAACCATGGGGGAAAATCTGCGCCGACCTCTCCCAGTCGAGACTGAAAGATCTCGAAGGATTTACTCTGCTCATGTAGCTGCAAGACAAAGATCAGGGGATGATACACCGCATACACCAGCAAGGGTGAGCTCACAGCAATGACGAACTCGGCCAGGTTCTTGTCCTGCAACTTCGTATGATTGAACAGCTCTTGAGAGACTCTGTTGACGAGGGACAGCAACTCCAGCTTGTAGAGCTCTTTGCTCGTTGACATTGTTGCGTCCTGTCAGTAACAAGCAGACCGTCAGGTTAAATCAAAGCATGTATGGTACTGAAATCTTGGGATCCGCCACCCAAATGATTATCATCAACCTTCGAGATGCATTAACACGTCACGTCATGGCTACCATCTCTATTCACGTTACCGTGTCCCATCGGTGACTGGAACGGGCATCAGCATGGAGTTCTAAACCAGCGATGATGATGGAAATTAGGGATGGGACAAGCGACTCACCGCATCCATGACTGGCATCAGAGACCAGGCGAGCGTACTTGAGAAGAGTACCTTGCTTCACTTTGAGCGGTGGTGCTACCCATCTTTTTCTTCGCTCCGCCATCTCTTCGTCCGACACGTCGACGCTCAAAGTATTCTTGACAGCGTCGATATGGATCATATCTCCATCTTGTACCAAGGCGATCGGCCCACCGACTTGTGCCTCAGGCACAACATGGCCCACAACGAATCCATGAGATCTGGAGTCAAAAGCCTGTCGACGAGGCACACTTACCCTCCACTGAAGCGGCCATCTGTCAGACAAGCTACATCGTAACCCAGACCTGCGCCCATCACAAGACTTGTTGGCTTCAACATCTCTGGCATGCCGGGTCCACCTTGCGGACCAAGATACCGAAGCACCGCGACAGTCTTTTCGCCCTGCTTGATGGAGCCACTTTCTATCGCATGCACAAAGTCTGCTTCGACGTCAAACGCTCGACATCTCCCGCTGAATTGGAGACCTTCCTTGCCAGTTATTTTCGATACTGCTCCGCCAGGCGCCAAGTTTCCTCGTAGGATTCTATACATCAGATGTCGATTGTACCGCGCGACTCACCGGATATGTCCCGTCGACTTGATGGGGTCAGAAAGTGGGCGAATGACCTTTTGATCCTTCCACTTGTGTCCATGCTTTTCAAACCATCTCTCGCAGTTCTCGCCTAAGGTCTTCCCGGTGACTGTCATCTGGTCTCCCGTCATGATTCCCTCCTTGATCAGATAGTGCATGACGTTCGGTATACCGCCAATGGTGTTGACATCCTCCATGACATATTTACCGCTGGGCTTCAAATCTGCCAAGAATGGCACGCGGTCTGAAACTTTCTGGAAATCGTCGATGGTGAGACTGATGCCGACGGAGTGAGCGATGGCAATCAGGTGAAGGACCGCATTTGTCGAGCCACCGAGGGCCATTGTGAGTGCCTTGTCTGGTGAGCGACAGGAGCCGCGGAACACTCACCATGGCATTTTCGAAAGCTTCACGAGTCATGATGTCTCTCGGTAGGATATTCTTCTCTAACAGTTCCCGCATTACAGGTCCCACCGAGTCGCATTCTGAAAGTTTCTCCGGGTATTCTGCGGGGAATGATGACGATCCTGGAAGAGCCATTCCTAAAGCCTCGGTGGCAGACGCCATCGTATTAGCCGTATACATCTGTTTGGTCAGAACATCGCCCGATTGACAAAACGTACTCCACCGCATGCTCCAGCTCCAGGACACGCATTTCGCACCGTCTCGTACCGAATCTTCTCGGCCTCATCTGTCTGACCCATAGATAGATATTTGCCGTAGCTTTGAAAGGCAGAAACGATGTCCAAGACCTCTGGTGGCCTTCCGTCCGACCCACCACCACAAGTTCCCGGCCTGATAGTTCCACCGTAAACCATGAAACCGGGTCGGTTCAATCTCCCTAATGCCATCAAGGTCCCAGGCATGTTCTTGTCACAGCCAGGAATAACGATCATGCCGTCCAACCAATGTCCACCAGCTACGGATTCGACAGAATCGGCTATCAAGTCTCGAGACTGCAAAGAATATGACACTGGAACATCAGCCGCCTTTCTCTTGATCTGACATACTGCCACGAGTGCCCATACTGATTCCATCTGAGACTGCTACGGTTCCGAATTGGTATGCAGTCACACCAGCATCGCTCAGAGATTTCTTGACCCGCTTTCCGAGCTCCAGGATATGCTTGTTGCAAGGATTTCCTTCGTACCTGATCGCAGGCTGTCAACCGCATACTTCGGGGCCCGCAAGGGGATTTCTTATACGGCAGACTCACCACACGCTAGCTACTCCCACCATGGGTTTCTGAAGATCTTCATCGTTTTCAATACCGTCTGTCGCATACAACATAGCCTATGCAAGAGATACGTTATCCCTCTGTCACCGATAGCGACGGTTAAGCCGCGCCGCCGCCGCGCCCTCACCTGCGAAGCTCCTTGATCCTTGGGTTGGGTGATTGTACGAGAGTAACGGTTGGGAATGGCAGAGGCAGACTGAGCTGAGCTCGTGTGAGCTGCTCGCCGGGCAAAGTGTATAGCCACGTCGTTCATGATAGGATTCCTCAACGGAAGCATCTTCGTGGCCGAATGATGCTCGCAGTGGGTTGAAGATGAGAGATGCAGCAAGCATGCACTTCTTTGTGACTCGAAATCCAACATGGTGGAGGGCGGAGGTGACTGAAATTTAACACGTCACGTTTACAATCCTCCATGGCGCGGTCAAGCTATCACATCCCATCTCTGGATTCTAACGACTACCAGAGCATGTAGCTCTGAAGCAGAGCAATCGAAGATGATGACAGAGGAGGAAGGTGCGTAGAACAGACCTTGTATTGAGTAGCATGCCTGATACTCATTCACAACAGAATCGAAGCAGTTGCTCGACCTCTTGGAGTCCTCGAGTGGATCCAAACGCCTGTTACCACATTCGACCGCCTCATCTTATCTTGACCAGCTCCAGAGCTCATACCTAGACCAGGTCATTCAAGAGCCCTCGATAGTGACTGCTGAAGCTGCTAGGCTGGAAACGGACATTACCAATCTCTGTTATCGGGAATACCCATTGTTCATATCCGTTCATCAGTGCTCTACCGCCGTACGGAATGCTTTCAACGACTTCGATCAGAGCCTCTCGAGGCTCCTGTCGTCCGTGCCGGAGTTGGAGTCAGAGTGTAAATCTTTTGCGGACAACACATTACGTCTGCAAGTTACTCGACGCAAAGCCGGTTTATTGCTAGAGTACCAGGATAAGATTGGCGAGTTGATCAACATGCCCCGCTTGATGGAGACCTGTGTACGAAATGGCTTTTATCAAGACGCAATAGACATCGCCGATCACGCCCATCACCTGTTTCAGGACTATGGCTCATTTCCGCTCGTTGAAGACCTCATGTCAGAGATTACGGCCGTTTCTCAATTGATGACCGTCCAGCTCGTCAATCTCCTACGCGAAACCATAAAGTTGCCCAATTTAATGAAGACGGTCGGATTCATTCGAAGGCTCAACATCATGCCCGACGCGGATCTCTCAGTCGTTTATCTCTCTAGCCGACTGTACAATTTTGAAAGGCACATTGGAGAACTCACACCCAGCCAACTAGATCCTATTCGTTTCATCCGCAGATATATCGACCTCTTTCGAGAGCATGTCTACGACATAATCACTCAGTTCACGGCAGTCTTCGGGAGCGATGCCGTGCTCGAGTCCTTCGCCACTACTTGCGTCTCAAAATTGGTCCAGGTCGTGCTCGACCAGATGCCTTCAATTGCCAGCGATCCGACAGCTCTCTCCTCCCTTCTAGTTCAGCTCGGGTACTGCGCTATGTCCTTCTCGCGTCTGGGCCTCGATTTCTCACCTTATTTCTCTCTCCCCTTCTCAGATCAGGTTCTCCACTCTTTTAAGCACTTATTGGCGGAAGCGAATGCAGACCTGGCGGCTGGTTTCGAGCGATCCATGCAAAGTCACACATCGCTATCCCACCACATCCTCATGGCTGACGGTCCGCCCGCTGAGCATTACGACTCCCATCACACCGAAATACCACCTCACACTTCCCACATCCCTCCCCTAGCTATGTTTGTCAACGCTCATCTCTCAGCGTTGAATCAATTACGACTTCTCGCACCTCAACATCTAAGTGGTAAATTGATAGCGATTCAAACCGACCATTTGGCATCTGCAACAGCAAACACCTTTGAGTTCTTGGAGCAGGCAATGTCGCCTACGGAGCCATCGCGAAGCGATACCAATCACCGGCGATCGATATCCTCACCCAGGTCGCGCCTGGTTCGCCAGAATACAGAGACCCTGCTGGCTCCAGAGCAGCGCGCACTACGGCAAAAGCAGTCTTGGCAATCCGTGATGACATTTGGGCGGACTTGGCTGAGCAGTATGCAATATTTGCGCCACGCCATGTGTCACGACATCTTCCAGATGGATGATTTCCCGGCTTTCTCGGAGCTCGACATCTTCCAACAGCGTCTGTCGGAATGGACCCTCGAGCGGTCCGGTTCTGAAACCACAGCCGAAGCGGAAACAGGTCTCTTGTCTGGCTCTGGAAGCTCGCTGTCGGCACCAGCTCCAGTTGGTCAAGCTGTCAGCAACTCGACTCCTGACGAGTCCTATGAGGATCATGTTGCGTCGACACCCGAGTTGACGGGGCGTAACGGGGAGCAAAGTATCGGTGACCGACAATCCCTTGATATGCCTGACAATTTGACGGCGGTGGGACGAGTGCCGACACCCGAGTTGACGGGGCGCAACGGGGAGCAAAGTAGCGGTGACCGACAATCCCTTGATATGCCCGACAATTTAACGGCGGCGGGACGAGCGCCGACACCCGAGTTGACGGGGCGCAACGGGGAGCAAAGTATCGGTGACCGACAATCCCTTGATATGCCCGACAATTTGACGGCGGTGGGACGACCATCAAGCATGCTAGCCGACAGCTCATCCCATCTGGAAACTCTTGATCATAACGATGACAATGAGCTGGGCGATGCCGGGCTGACGGAGCCGTCTTTTGAGCCACTGCCTACGCATGAACCGGACGGATTGGAGTCACCAACACCAGATTTCTCTGCGACAGACGTCACAGCTATCGAGGATGCAGAGTCCGTTGTACCAGCTGACGGCACGGGGACGGCCGCATCTGAGCCTGCAAGTCAGGCAGATGAAGAGCCAATTACTGGCCCGGCCACGAAAAAGAAGAAGAAGAAGAAGGGCAAACGACCTGCATAAGAAAGTCTGGAATGCATACGGACGTGTACAATCATAGCATCGTGAGATAGTTGGACGGGGCGATCTAGATATGGTCAGCACTGGTAATCAAGGGCCAGCTCACTCCAGTCTGTCCACTCGGTGTGCGGACTTGGAACCACTTGCCGGTGTTGTCAATGACTTCGAGAAGATCGCCTTTGGCAAATGAGACTTCGTTTGGATCATCCGGATTAGCGTTGTATGCATACATCGCTCTATTGCAATGTTAGCGTCCCTTCGTTTAGTACAGTATGAGACCCACTTTGCTCGCTGGACCGTCGGATGCTGCACGGTGTCTGTAGGTTGACCGCTAAGATCGCCGACTTGTCCGAATTGGGGCGCTCCATGTTCAGGTCCAGCAGAACCATATGGAATGGCAGTGTTGGCCGCAGGCACCGAAGCATACGCGCCACCGTTCTGTCCAGTGATGTTTCCGTTGCCACTACTGGCCACACCGGCGCCCAGACCGCTATCTGCCTCGTAATTCGCTACACCTTTGGGTGTTCGAACGCTGTGTCGCGGCCCGACGGATGCTCCGCCCCTGCCCCCAAAACTGAGAAGATTGTGGAAAAGTGTCCCTTCCTCTGAGGTGAGGTAAAGTATCCAGATTAGCTATTACAGTCAGTAAATGGGCAAGAAGTATTGACACTTACATCAACGATGGCGATGAGGAGCCAGCCGACGCCGACTGAGATCAGAGAGCCCGCCGAGTCGAAGAGGAAATTAGCACCGTATATGGAGAAAACTTCAGCAATCGCTGCGAAGACTGCGATCTGAAAGCGATGGATGGCAAGCTGATCGGTACAGATAGCGAGGCTGATAAATGAGTCACGGTTGAGGCTATCGCAGACTCACAAAAGATGAATCGTGACAGCTCTGAACACCGTTAAAAATGTTCGTCGTGTGATCCTTCGACTCACAGTTGAATCCAAATGCTGTACCAAAGGTATTTACAGACGGGCTCGCTATTGCCCCTTATTGAAGAGTCAAACTGAGCCTCGGCTGCGATTTGACCGGCAAAGGCGATGATCCATGCTGGGAAAGCTAGAGCGAAGGTGACCAAGAACAGAGGATGAGATAGGACGTGACCAGTCGAAAAGTCGTTGAGCATGTTGGTCGATACACTGGGAAGAGGTTTGGAGGGTGAGCCAATGCCATGCAGGATGGAAACAAGATGACCAACCCAGGGATGAGCGCCGTCTATGATTGTCTTCTGAGGCTGCGCTATTGTGACAGGGCTTGCAGAGCGGACGTGGAATGGCCGCGGCTGTCTGTCTCGAAGGGCAAGTAACAAAGAAAGAATGAAAGCACGAAACGCCAAATAATGTTGTTGATGTTGAAGGGGGGGCAGCCAAAACTTTATATTAATTGATTGTGGTTTGAGCATTTATCCCCATTAGCCTGGCAATATTATGTATTATTAGACTGTACAGCTTCCATAACATACTAATTCGCCACCCGCCTACCATCCCATCCATCTGTCCGTAAACGGCGCGGACGAGGTGCTACTACTACACACCGAACTGGGTCATGTCCATATGCCCATGCTGTGAAATCCAACAACCAGCTCAGTACTGCTCACAATGTCTACGAGAAGGGTGAGACCCACGAATCTGTCTAACGCGACACTCACTTACCCCTCACATATTATACAGGGTGGCAACCCATCATCGTCTCAGTCACTCCTTACGTGCACAATGCGCCTCGTCAATTGTCACCTCGAGCCAGATATTGACTGAAGGGTCGAGAAGTTTGGACGTGTGGCGCCGTATCCGTGCCGAGGTGGCTCTGGCAGAAAGGAGAGTCCGAAGACTCGTTCAGAAAATTCAGAGTATTGAGTCTGAGCTCGCAGGTCAGCCCTAATTGAGTGATGATTTACTGATCCACTCGCAGGCGATGTTCCCGATCCATTTCGAGTTCAGAGACGACACCAGAAGCCGACGATGACAGACAGAGACGTCGAAGCTCGTCATCAGGAGATCATCCAAAGGCAAAGTGACGTGGATCATCGACTTGTTCACGCAAGAAGAGTACTGGTCAAGGAAGCTGTCACAGTCTTCGGTCTGCAAGATGGGGACATCCCGTCCATTGCTGGTCTACCGGTACCACTTCATTATGACCTCAGGAGTGAGTTCTCGCGAGGCCAAATCGCAATCTTACATCTAGAACAACCCTCATTTATGATGAATGCTGCGATCTCTCATGTAATTCATCTCCTCCGCATGCTCTCGATATACCTCTCCATCGCGTTGCCGTTCCAGCCCGACTATCCGAAGCATTTCCACGTCGGCCGTCCGATAATCAGGGCCAATCTACCGTTCCTACAAACGTCTAAATATCGAGAAGCTTATCCCCTGTGGATATCGTCGACAGCCTGGAAGACTGACCTCAAGTCACGGGCGAAGCATCGCAATTTTCTGCAGACATTTGGGCTCCTGGCGCACTCAGTCTCGTATCTCGCTTGGAGCCAGGGCGTTCAGGGTATTGGCATCCCAGACGATTCGATCGACTCCGTCCAGATCCCTGTCACATCGCTCGTGAGACTTCTCAGAACGACAGCAGATTCTCCCTCGCTGGGTCACAGGGCCCATGAGCCTGGTACTGCGTTCCTACCGCATCTTGGATTCGGTCTCGACGTCTCTCGAGTCGTGGCATGGACCTCAGTGACAGAATCTGCGGATGATGGCGAGCAAACCGACGAATGGGACGTGGTGGAAGCTTGACATATGCATGGTATTCACGGTACGGGGAATTAAGTTTAAGGCTTGGTGAAGAAGTACATTGAAGCATACTGAACACTGATCAAGGAGCCCTCCACCGTGCACTGCTATCAGCATCTTGTCTATGTTTGCCGACTCACCTTGGAAGGAGGCTGTCCACCGCTCGTGTATAGTCGATACACGTAAGAGGCCAGGCCGTTTTGACCCGGCAGAGCTTCGAGCTGCAGCCACGCAACGTCGGTGGCCTTGTTCGGCGCGTCGACGCTATCAAGCTTTTTCAAGATCACGCTCGAGGTCGCGCTCTCGAACTTTGGAGACGCAGCCGTCGTATTAGGCATGTTGCTGCATGTTTTGTTGGCCTTCTTAGAAGGGAATCTTACTCACACAAAGTAATGGTGGATGTCCACTCGGGGTCCGACCCTAGTGGGAAAGGGCAGCAATTTGAGAGCCATCTTTGGGAGCATGCTGGAGATTGTCTGGATGGGGAGATGGGTGAAGTCGACGACTGGCGCGATATCATAGAGACTCCTCTGATCAGTGTTCGAGATTAGGTGAGACTTACCTGGCCACAGCGCCGATGGAAACCCATGATCCCCCGGAGCAAGTGTAATTCTGCACTCCCCTACCAACCGTTGCAATGACCTGATTCTGATCACTGGGAGACGTAAATTTCGCGGGTGCAGGCACGACTATGTCGGAGGTAGCGAGGTCTCCTGAATTGGTACTCAAGAGTCGGGTGAAGTCGGCCGGTATAGCTGTCCCAAAGACTACAAGGGGTGCAAGAAGGAGACAAAGAGCGACCGACATGACGAAGTGGTGATTCCAGCCGAGTTATGTGATGAAGAAAACGAAACTTATCGGGATGGAAGCTGGAGGGATGAAGAGCAACCTCGAGCAGTAAGAAAGACTCTTATACATGTTGAGTATGGTTTCCAAAGGCACTTCGGATGATATGGGAGGTGTACCTGTATTAAAGCCCTTGGAGACGCCCGGTGTCCAAGACGACATAATCACGGTCTCTTGGTACCCATCCATCCGTCTCTGCCGCGACGTGTTGCCGCTAGTTTCCAGGCACAGGGCCACTTTCTTCACTCCTGCACTTGCTGAATCACCAGTGCCTCGTAACAAGAGGTACATAAAGCTTGGCCGTCCTTTGGGAAGAACAGATTGTTGGCAAAGGCTGAGCTGCAATGCTGAGAACACGTCAGCGCCAAGCGGTAGAGGGTAGAGCACCGGCCATGTGTCCATGCTCAGCGACTTACGGAGCATACAAAGCATTCCTTGTGCCATTTCGCACCCATGGCACTGACGGCGACATCCGGTATCGGTTGCTGACATGCCTTGCACTTTGGCTTGTGAAGTCGAATGTGACAATTTTCGCAGTATGGGTGACCCTTGTGAATGACGAAGGGATTGGTTTCGCCTTCCTCTTCCTGCTCTGCGCCTGTAGCCCCGGGTGCAGACGACTTTGAAGGATCCAAAAAGGGATCACCGCACTCCGAGCAGAAGAAGTGCAACTCGTGATAGAACCGCTCGCCCAGACCAGGATCATTCAATGTCACAAATCGAGAGTCCACAATCGGAGTCTTGCAATGATAGCATCGATGGGCGAATCTCTGTTATGTGGTCAGCCAGACAGGCGTACGCTCTTATATGCAGACTTGCGTCATGGTAATCCAAGTGGCAATATGCTTTGCCTTCCCACTCGAAGCTACTGACGTGCTCCAACAGACCGCCGCACTCGTCACACTTGAAGCACCCAGGATGCCATCTTTGTTTCATCGCGTTGACGATTCTGCCGATGATGGGCTGCCGACAGCCCGCACAGAGTATGGCCTGCGTCGGATGCACTCTGGTAGGCATGTCGAGAGCGATGCTTTGAGACAGCGGAGATTTCTCTTCGTCGGAGTGCTCTGTGGAAACGGATATAACTGGAAGGCCCGAGAGGATCACACCAGTCCGCCCAGGTGATGGCGGATCATCGTCTGGTAGAGTGATGATTGGTATTTGGATGGATATAGCCGGCACGGTGGGCGATTGCGAGGATGCAATAGGATTTGCAGTAGGAGATACAGGCACAGGCGATTCTCCACGCTCTTCCTCGACGATTGAAGGCTGCTTTCTGTCCATCCTCCATCGAGAGGTTTGACCCTTTTCGCCGAGGTTTCCCCGGTCCAAGCTCCTCGAACCATTGACTGTGACTGGCGGCTGTGGAAGAGGGCGTTTTGTAGGCGAGGAGAATCCCATACGGTCCAAGGATCTGATTGACGAGATGGTATCGGAACGTTCCACGGTCGCGATGATGCCCGGCGTTGAGGGTGACCAGTTTCTTTCATCCGTAGCATTAGAAGCCTGAAAGGCTGATGGTTTCACAACTGGAGAAGGTAGTGGCCGTGAAGGCGCAATCGGGGCTGGAGTAGTCTCCTGTACGACCACTCTTGCCGAGTCCTGGCCTGTGGTTGCAAACGCAGACTCTCCGCCGCCATTGAAACGAGCTCTATCTCTCTCCTTCTTCCTCTCCAAAAAGGTACGAAATACTGGCGGCTCGTAAGGAGCTCTGGGTTGCGCAGCGGGTATGGGAATGATACCATCTGGTGTGTGACTGACTCCGGAAGAGTACGAGGCGTTGTTGGTGTCAGGAATGATATTGCTGTGTTGCTGACTGATGGCTCGCTCCAGGTGAGAAAGTGAGTAGCCATTTCGGGTGTTGCTAGGTCCGGCCATCGACTCCGAGGATGGGATCTGGGACTGATCCCCATAAAACAAGGGTCCACCACCGGTAAGTTGACTAGTATCCATGACTTTACGACAATGCTGAGCAGCTCATCGATCAAAGGTGTGTCGATGGTCGAGGTATCGGATGGTGAAAAGGTCTCAACATTTTTGTTCAATGATTATTATTACAAAAAGCATGAGATGAGACAAGCTTGCACGCACGGCGCGAACCGCGTCGACGAATTAGCCACGTGGCTCTCTTTCATTCTGCATGAGATCTCGCAACGTCGGACCAGCTGAGGTAGACTATGAGCAGCTGCGCCTTGTCGGACAGCACACAGGATAGGCTGTGAGACTCACTCGGGTACGGCAAGGGGTATCTCAACACCTTTCAGATCTGGGTGTTGCTGCTCAATGACAGACATTATGCGGTCAAAGAGCACTTGATAGCCTTCGGAAGTCAAATGCAGTCCATCACTGAAAGATCATATCAGCAGGCATTACAATCACGAGACTCACTAGAAATATGGCGAGAGTTGGTCGTCTGTGTCCCCACCTGCCGCCTGGAGGATAGCAGTGTACATGTCGACCGCGGGCAACGACAATTCCTCTGCCACCGCCAGGCATGCTTGCGCATAAAGTTGGGTATTGCTCGTATCCCTGTCCGGGCGAAATTTCCCGATGACTGGCGGAGGCGTTATCAGGATGACTCTGACATCCTTCAGGTAATTGTCCGACTTTGGATCTGTGACCAGTTGGATAAACTGCCGCAAATTGGCCTTGTATTCTTCCAGAGGAACGTGCTGGGACTCTCCTTGATTCACGGAATCGTTCGCTCCTGTCCTTCAGCACCTGTCGCTACATCGTTCTCACCTAGCCAGAGGGTCAGGAGGCGAATAGACTGATTCTGATGTGATCGAATCACTCTCTTGAACACCGGCAGAGCCCTGCACTGTCAATCGGGGCTGATTGCTGCAACGGCTCACCATCTAGTATTGTAGCCTGGCAGGAAATGAGCTCATACTGTCCGTGAAAAGGGTCTCACCGCTGAAGCCCCGATTCACGACGTCCAATCTCCGCTCGTAATGTTGTGCCATCCGCTGGTACAAGGAACCACTTGCACATGTTTGGGTGAGCGAGTCCCCCTGAGGGCGTCAAATAAGCCTTTGACAAGATAGACACCTACGAACAACACAATGGCATCCACGTAGGATGTCGAGGACATTCTGGTCCTGAGCGATGAGTCAGATTACAGACAGAGTAGAACTCTGGACTTGGTTATTGATGCCTATAGCCTAACTTTGAGATATTTGATTATGTAATGAATGTCATGTTCTGTCGCCACCTCGGTAGCACCCAGTCATGTCACCTTTCGCCTCATAACCACGATGGCCGACATGGACGATCCAGTAGCAAGTGGTAGCAGGCTTTTCACTGCTCCTGTCAAGCGAATCGTATCTTCTGCCCATCTACAGGTTTTCAAGAGCTCTTCGACTCATGACGAGCTGTTCGACTTTATACTCCGGCTTAACAACAGTGTGATTGACAAAACGCTGACAAGCGTTGGGGAACCGTCATCAGCTGTGAGACTTCCCCGCAAAGCGCGCACTGATGTAGAGGTAACTAGATCTCTGCTGGATATACTGAATGCGGTGCATGAACTCGCGTGTGCGACCCCAGCGGTCGATAACACCCTCTCAAGATTTGGCAATCCTGCTTTCCGAACCTTCTATGACAAAGTTGCTGAGGTATGGACTCTTACGTCGTCAGGAGGCTGAAAGCCGCAGGCTTCAGGACGATTGCATGCTATGATACCTGGTCTCTCGGCAGAAGCTGTTCCTGAACTCGAAGTATATTTCAAACAATCCTGGGGAAGCCGGGAACGTATCGACTACGGTAGTGGAATGGAGCTGAACTTTGTCTGTTGGTTGTGAGTGAAAATGGTGATTGCCGCTCACACCTAGACTATGCTTGCACAAAATGGGACTCGTTAGAGATGACGATAGCACGTTCCTCGTTCTCGGCATCTTCTGGCGGTAGGCTCATTGAAAACCCCGGAGGTCGCTGACTGCCCAGTTACATCAAGGTCATGCGGTATCTACAATCGACGTATTGGCTAGAGCCTGCCGGATCCCATGGGGTCTGGGGACTTGATGACTACCAGTTCCTTCCCTTTTTATGGGGCAGTGCCCAACTGCGAGGTGAGTCAGCTGCAATGGAGCTGATCTGACTTGCCGAGACCATAAACATCTGCGTCCGAAAGCCATACATGACGAAGAAATCCTTGAGGCCTTTGCCCCAGCTTACATGTACTTGTCCTGCATCAAATTCATCAACAGCATAAAGACGGCCTCTCTGCGATGGCACTCACCTATGTTAGACGATATTTCCGCCGTCAAGACCTGGTCCAAGGTGAATTCTGGCATGATGAAGATGTATGACGCCGAGGTTCTGGGCAAGCTGCCGGTCATGCAACACATGTTTTTCGGCAGCCTATTACCGTTTCCTGAGGACCCTCAGTTGCCCAATATGCCAGGTGACTTGGAGCATGGCCACGTTCACGAGAAGGGCTGGCAAATGGATTGTTGTGGGATACCAGGTGAGTGCAACTCTGCGAGGGCCGTTCCTGATGTAGCAGTACCCTCGGCGTTTGGTCAGGCCCACCAAGCAGGATTAAAACCAATACCCTTTGATTAATGCATTACAACTCTGAAGAAGCCGAGATCCTCTGTCTGATAACCTCCCACACGTTATCAACGTCAATTTTCTGGTGTATCCCAACCAGCTCGTAGTGATGACCCATCTCGTACGCCATATGTTGGAAATGATGGTTTCCCGCGACTCCTCCGACTTGCAGCTCGACGAGAGTTGCCTTGCCGGGTGGCAGGAAGAGAGACAAACCCAGAGCCCCTCCATGCGATGACACAAGGATATTAGTGTGACCGACAAATTGAATCTGAGTCTCGAGTGCGTGCACCATAGGATCGATGGTGGCGAAACGAAGCGGCACAATATCTTTTGCTGGTTGTGTCCAGGTTTCGGGCATCTCTTCTGCGTCTTCGAAGACGCACTTCCCATCGGTGCAGAGCTCCCGCATCCCTAGACGAATCCTCTGCAGCAATTCGTCCTCATTTTCGATGTGCCGAATGCCTCTCCACGATGACCATTGACCGTGTTCCTTCGCAAAAGTGTCGAGTTTCTCGCGACTCAGCCAAAGAACATTGATAGGCTGAACTCGATTGCTTTCGGTCGGTAAGAGACCAAAAAGGTGACGATAATAATGTGATGCCGCCCATGTTATGGTCGAGGCGCAGGTGTAGCTTTTGTAAGCGGAAGTCTATCGAATATGGTCCCACCTGCTTCCCACTCCCATGGCGGATAGCAAAGAGGCACCCGCGCCAACACTATGTATTGCATTGGTCACTGCTATCAGTAATGGCTACAAGGGGTGGCACTCACGGCAGACTCCCTCCTCCCAAGGATCAAGAGCCAGTCTCCGGGGCGCCCAAGCGCCCACTCTATCCCAAAGCGGGGTATAGCGGTTAGAATCCATGTTGTAACCCTCGACGAAGACTAGCTGAGCGCGTGTACCGATCAGTTCTGGAGCTGCACGGGCAGCAATGAGAACTGTCACAAGGGTCGTAATGAGATCCTCTGCGACGTGGAACCTGAAGGTCAGCACAATCGAGGCGCAAAGACTCACGGATTCCACTGGTCCTGACGACCGATCACTATCGCGGTGTGATTCAGTGCAGTACGACACGGCGAGTCATCACCGGGTCTGAGGTTGCTTCCCAGAAACATTTCTCTCCCCATCTCGTTATCGAGAGCAGCCCCGTCCGCCGTGATTTCACAACCATGAGCGTGAAATTCGCGTTGCTTGTCTGCGATCGGGCGAATATGGGTCGACAAGCACGGAGCAGCGGGGTAAGGCCACCAATTTGAAAATGGATGTCGGTGAACAGGGGCGCACCATATCCTAGTGTTCGCATCTGTTTGATTGGCAAGCGTGATATGATGCTGAGCATCTCGTGGAAGACAGTAGCCTAGGATCGACTGGTGATAGGCATCGATGAGACCTTCCCCAAGCTGGTCTCCGCAAGTGTCCAAATTGCGAGCTGCGACTTCTTGCTTAGCCAACTCCCAAAAAGCTAGCATGGACCGTATCGGATACGAGTCCCGAAAGAATGCGCCTGGGACTCCGGCCGCGGGGTCGATGCCAGGAACCATGACATGGGCGTGATGAAGCACTGCATCGTAGGTATCTTGATCCCTGTCAGTTGTCCAGCTTCCAGCATAGATGGGTGGAAATGCGCCGAGAATAGCAAAATGCAGGAGGACAAGCACTATCGCTCCTATTGCAGTGAACTTCAGCAGAGAGCGAACATTGAGCGAGGAGATAGAGTCTCTCATGCGTCGCAACCACCGAGAATCCACCGCAGGCATGGCAGTGACATGTGTAGGCAGGTCTTGAGTGTATAATACTTTCAAGTTGAATGTGGAAACAAAGAGCACATGAATTTGGTAGATCCCTTGCTCCTCCCTTTTTCCCACTTTTTCGCTGCATCTCCAACTGCAGTCATATTCTGCATGTATGCATGGCTATTCATTCTGACTTTGGAGCCGGGGAAGAAGCTCGTCGTCTGACGTCGTCTCGTCTAGCTTTACGTTTCGAGGTCTGGTGGGCTCGCGATTGCAAACGTCTTGCCACTTGCACCTCCTGGGGGATGCCCACCTTGGACATGTCGATGAATCGGATCGCACTCTTGCTGCCTTGAGCAGGTAGCAATTGAGCTGGTGCCACTACTGATGTGTCCCTCCTCTCCCTCTGGGCGCGCTTTGGAAGGGTGAAGCGATCAGGCTGGATTTCGCCCATAGTCTCCTCATCACGCCATTCCCAAGCCAGACCTTCGACTCGGCGATTATCCAATCCTTGTATAGGCTCTCCGAATGATCCCTCAGCTCCTTGACCATTCTCCCAGCGAGTCTCTTCCACAATCTCAGTCTGATGACTGACATCTGACGCGCGAGCTCTAGCCTCCTCCCGGGCTGACCGTTCACTGTACTGCCGCGTAGACGGGTCGATCGGGGATTTCATATCCAAAAGTGGCTCCATTCCGTATTGGAAAGCTTCCTGCAGAGGTAGCGACTAATAATCGTCAGCGTCAGAACACTGATGATGGAAGACATAGGAGCCCAGGAAAGCGCTTGAATCAGTAAGCCATGCATGATTTGGAACCATGTAGAAGTCTTAAAGACTAATCGTTGCTCATCATGAAAAGGAAGGTAGATTGTGGGAGGTTTGAAAGAAGAACAAACTCACTTGACGTCGAAACTCTGCCTCGACTTGCTTGAGCTTGTGTATAGCATGTATCCTAGCCTTGCTAATGCAATACTCAGATGCCAAGGTCGCAACGTCCTTGTCACCTTGCTGTAGTTGCGTGTAAATGCGATCTTGAACGGCGTTGGAGAGGGGAGGGGGAGGTCGAAAGCTGGGATTTAAAGGGAAAGGCTGGTACGGTAAGCTGTCTGAGGGATTGAACTGGCGGGTCGACTTACAACGCGTCCTCCCAGCCACTTGGCCCGGCCACCAGGAATGGGATACGCGTAGTCTTTGCCATCACCATTCGCCCAGGCCTGAAAACCTCCTATGCTGGAACGGAAATCCTTGTCTCTAAACTTCCGATTTTCTCGAACAGGGCGAGTAGCATACTGACGCGCCGAGCCAAGAGTGTTGGCCGCCTGCTTTGAGGGACCAGCGGCACACCTAGCGAAGCCACACCAGGACATGTCGATTGAAGGAGAAAGAGGTCTCAAGAACGAGATGGATGGCACACCAACTTTTTTCTCCTTGAAAACCTCCATGACGTGGCATTCTTTTGCTATTGGGTTTCTTTCTTTTTTTGCGGCAGGTCTGTTTGTCTTTAGGACATATCTCCAGTTCTCATCCTGATCATCCTGCTTTCACGGGGGCGACCACCTTTTCGGCGAAAGACCGCCCCATAGCCCTGACTCTGACCATCGTTCAGCAGCTCCTCACGTCGACTGGGAAACAGTGACCATTTGTACACGTGCCGCACTTGTTCACCTGGACCAAGCAGCCCTCCGCCAATTAATCTTCTACACCCCGCTTCACATCCCTCGTCAAGCCAGACTCGCTCGACCGGTCTTGTACCGTATTTCACATCATGTCAACGGCTCTCCGTGCATTCGATTTCCTCAAACTCCGAACAGTCGCATTCTCCCTTCCCCAGAACCTCTGCACCCATCTCCAAAATGTTTCACGATCAACCCTCGCCCGCACGTCTGTCCCTTACACCCAAAGTTCCCTCACAATCTGCGCCATCCTGCTTCGACACGGTCTCATTAGCAATATGACGCTAGGAGACCCAACTGCAGCTGATCCCACAAATTTCCGACGGTTATCTCCCCCTCAGAAACGAATATGGCTTGGACTGAAATACCGAAATGGAATCCCAGTCTTGCGTAATATGAGTCTCATCAGCAAGCCGAGCAAACGTATCTATGCTACAAAGGATGAATTAGGCCGTATATTAACAGGGAGGCGAGCCGTGAACGTGGCCGGAGTAGGAATCGGAGAGATCCTGGTGGTCAAGACACCGGACACCCTGATGGAGGGCTGGGAGGCATGGAGAGCGGGATTGGGGGGCGAGTTGATATTACGATGCTCATGATGCAAGACGGAGATGTCGAAGCGTTTCCTGATGGCGTTCCTGATCGGCCTTGGCTGCCGCATGTGCCTCCATATTGCCTTCCCGACGATGATGCACTGGTTCATTAGTTCAGAGTGCGCTCCGGACCACGTACCCTTCAGTTTTTGCGCAAACCATAGACCTAGTGCCAACTGACCCACTCCGTCAGGGCGGTCTCTCCCTCCCATCAGACGAGCCAGCTCGCGTCCAGTCTCCAGTTGCCGGATCGTCCTATCGGCCGTTCCATAAAGGTGCACACTAGTCGTGAAAGCAAAAATCAGGCATCGGAGGACATTGTTGTTTGCCCTCTGAGACACCTCATACGCATTGGACAGTTTTTTCCTCGGCATCAGGACCGGTTCGTGACTCGGATCACTCACTTAGAACCGACCCTGTTCCTGTCGATCAAGCTGCCCAGGAAATGTCCGTACGCCTCGAGGCTCGCGTTGGAGCTATTTCGACATCGATCAGCTAATGTGGTGATTTCGGCGACGAGGGTGGCGTCGAGCCGAAGGAGTCGCCGACTGGCGCCAAGAGCCCCAATGTCGACGATGAGGCCCAGCTCAGATTGAGTGCGCAGCAAGGTTTTGGCTGCTCGGTAGCTGTCTTGCGCTAGCTGGTCCTTGCCAAATAGATGGCAGTATTGACCTCTAGTGAGACAGAAATGCGGCGCCAGTTCAGCGAAGATGCCATTGGTTCTGGCCATATCCGTAGCGAGGCCAAGAGACTGTAGTGAGCTCAATCATTAATCCACGCTCACCTGATGCGCTTGAGCAATCTCGCTGCGGTACATGAGCGCTGAGACCTGTTCGAGCAGAGTCTCGACGCGGATTTTCAACACCCTCGAGTATAACTGCGCCGCATCGGCCAATGAATGGTAGGAGGAGACTATCTTCAGTCGAATCGGCTAAAGTCGCTCACAATCTGTATCCCACATATCGCCTGATCTAGCATGGTATCTGAAAGCTTCCATTTGCGCCGGCAGAACCAGACTTTTACAAGACGACGAGGTCCCCAAGAAATCTCTGCGAGTGACAACAGATGCCAAGTAAGTCAGAAGATAGAGCTCGTTGAGGGGTGTGCTCTGTATGATGATGCCACCGCCTTCGTGCGATAACTTTTCTGTCAGCTACGCATCGCGATTCGACTTACTTTGAAGACGGCACCTTGCCGTCGAATGTCGGTAGACAAGGCGGGATCGGAAAACCTGTCTATTGCTAGATACATCTCCTTATGAGTTTTTTTGACAGATGCGTCATCTCCAAGGCGTCCATACCACAGTGTCTGGTAAAGGAGCAGGTGTAGACGATAGTAAGAATTCCAAAGACCCGACTCCTTCTCTTTCATTGCGATGTATTTCGGCACGAGGTCCCATCGACGATGAGCGAAAAGCAGATGTAAGCGAACCAGGTGCAGCCATTGACTGAAGACATCTTGACCCTCCATGGCATCGAGTAAAGCTAACTTGTCGACGACCTGCATTTCGGCATCCAATTCAAGCAGCAACATGCTCAGTGCCAGTTTGTGGGACTGATCGCTGGAACGGGACATGGCATCTCTAGCCTGACGTCGGGCCGAGGCAGTTCGACCCTTTCCTTCAGCCAGGCATTGAGTCATTTCGCTCACCTGAAGAAATGCTATCCGGATACTGAGAAGCTCTAATTGTAGAAGACGAGGTAGCAAATGCCTTTGTCGCCTTGCCATTCCGATCTGATAACCGTCATTGGTGCACCTATCAAGGCACTCACCGTCAGGTCAATGAATTGACTGGCATCGTTTATGATTCGGTCGATGTTCAGCATACGAAATGTAGCGGATAGACCGGCTAACTTGCGCCATGCAGTAGCGACTTTGATGGCTACGGTCGCAAACTCTTGGGCGAAGGCGACTCTCTCGGCATCTGAAGCCGTTGTCGAACGCAACCCGATATGTAGGAGATCGAGGGCAAAGAGCAACAGAGCAAAGGATTTTGCAGCAGCCTCGGGGTCAGATCGATAACGGACACCAGTGTTGCCTGTAAGGCTATCGTAGTCCCCGACGGTCTGAATGTCCTTCGGGATGAACACTTGTTGCAGATGGGAGCTCGAAGACGCGTGTGCAGACAAGGCCATGTGGAGGAGTGCAGGAAGCGACAACTCGGCTGGAAGAGCTGACCCATGCCGATCGGCAAGAGGCTCTATCCTTCTCCGTTTCCCGTCATGTCCGTGATCGTCTCGAGACATGACGAGGCTTTGGTGATATACCAAGCTGTCCTCGAGTAAGCAGCTTCTCGTAGATGAGGGTTCGGGTTCGCATGACATGAAACACACCACGTGACTTGTTGACTCGGCGACGTTTTATCGGTTAATTGCTAGCTAGAAAGTGCAAGAGTATTTGATGTCTTTGTCAACTGGAATATAGACCATGGACAGGTCAGCGTCGGTCTCTCGCGAGACGAGCGAGACTCAGATCACATGCTCGGTGAATTTGGACGTTGAGCCTGGCGTCAAGGAACAGGTGATCGAGGTATCGACTGGAATTGGCTTCCTCGACCATGTGAGTTCAGCGAGCATTTGGTTCGCTATCATGTCGGGCAAGCCTGCATCATCGAGTGGACACAAGCTTCACTTCCTGGATCATATCCTACTATCTTCTTCTATGCTTCTTCTGAACTCGTCATGCTGACCTCCGCAGATGTTTACAGCCTTGGCGAAGCACGGGAAAATGTCCGTCAAATTATCCTGTCAAGGCGACCTACATATCGACGACCATCATACCGCTGAAGACTGCGCCTTGGCTTTGGGCGAAGCTTTCAAAAAGGCTTTGGGCGAGAGACGAGGGATCGCTCGATACGGCTACGCCTATGCTCCGCTGGATGAATCCCTTTCCCGAGCCGTGGTGGACATTTCCTCTCGACCATTCTTTGAATGTCATCTACCTTTTACTCGAGAAAAGGTCGGAGATCGTGAGTCATAAATACCTGGTTCTGGCCTGACCGACAGTCTCTACCGAAATGATCCCCCATCTGCTACAATCCTTCGCCTTCGCTGCCGGCATCACTCTCCATGTGGACTATATTCGAGGCACCAACAATCATCACATGTGAGCAACGAATAAAATGCGGACGCTGACATCCCTAGCGCCGAGTCAGCTTTCAAAGCTCTGGCCCTTGCCCTCAGGATGGCGATCACTCGAACGGGAGGAAACGACGTTCCCAGCACCAAAGGTGTGCTGGCATTGTAATATGCATGACATCACCTAGAACCCGAATCATCGTCACTTGTGTCCGCGCGCAGCTCAAAAGCTTCCTGCTCTGTCAACTCTCTGTACGGCGTCGACTTCCTGTCTAATAATGGGCTGCCGGTACGGGAAACTGCTGGACTCTGGGATGAAGTGGGGGTGGAGGGAATGGGGGATTTCTTTTTGGCATGATATCGACCCGCCTGAGATCAGCTCTGTACCCTGTACAATTGACCCACTTGCAACAGCATAACACCGGTCAGCATGACCGCAGTGATAACATTGTCGTTCGCTAGGTCTCGTACGGCAGTGACCAGTACTGGCCAAAGGGAATGTTTTGGAAGGTCGGTAGGGACAGACAAGGGAAACAGAGCGAGGGCTGGCGTTAGCACGGATCACAGGGAATGTCCATACTGGGAGCAAGCTCGGTCAATTGGTTATACGCAATAGCTCCAAGGAGGACTGCGGTCAGCTCATGTCGATATGAGCAGTCCTCACCTAGACTGCCCCCATCGAATAAAACTTCGCCATGTCTGCCTCGCCAATCTTTCACCA
Organism: Kockovaella imperatae; assembly: GCF_002102565.1. NCBI lineage: Eukaryota > Fungi > Basidiomycota > Tremellomycetes > Tremellales > Cuniculitremaceae > Kockovaella > Kockovaella imperatae. The sequence goes on from NW_019028948.1 coordinate 629,949, forward strand.
TCCTACCGCCGGCGCAGATTAAAGCAATCGCTCCAGCAGCGAAATAAACCCATTCAAGTCCTTTGGGAGCATTTGCTAGAAGAGCGTAATAGGATATGGATTGCGACAGAGCCTCAGAAGTCAGAGGAGAACGCCATAACACGTTGTGATCAGCAATCCAGTGAGTGAAGGTGGTCCCTGGGTGGAAGGTCAGCAACCGAACCAGAATAGTCAAGAACTTGGTCATGACTCACCGAGCAGGAAGCATGTGCTCAAGGTGATGGCCGTTGTCCTCCATACCATGATGGCAACAGCATAGACCGAACACCAGGACAATGAAAGATTTCGGAAGAGGGGACCGGGGGATTTTGACACCCAAAATGACGAACGAGGGAAAAGCCAAGGCGGCCATGATTATCTGCCACGTGGGGTAAACTTACGTAAAAGATCGGGATGACGGCGAAAGTCCGAGTCGCATCAAGCGAGATTTCCTGCTGTGACGGAGTAACTGACTCTGTATACATTCTTTGTCACCATGCCTATGCTGTGAGTAGCTCCTTGGTGTCCTATGACCGTCCGTTGCTGAACATCACCTACATAGAACTAATCCAATCGAGCGATACAGTCCGTTCCAGCCTGTGCCGTTTCCCCAACGAACGTGGCCAGACAAGCAGAATAAAAAAGCCCCAATATGGCTCAGTACAGATCTCCGAGATGGCAATCAGAGTCTGGCAAACCGTGAGCTATCCTCAGCTCGAAAGGAAGGCATCTGACAGTCTCAGCCATGACAAATGGGCAAAAGCTACGCTTCTTCCGACATCTTGTTCAGATTGGATTCAAGGAAATCGAAATATCATATCCTGCCGCGTCCGACTCGGACTTTGGATTCTGCCGAGAACTACTGGAAGGGAATGAGGTGCCAGACGACGTCTGGGTTCAGGTGGGTTTGTTAGAACCTGTTACACAGCTCACAAAGCTAGGTCCTCACACCGGCTAGGGCGGATCTGATCAAGACGACATTCGAGGCGGTGGCCGGTCTGAAGCACGTCATCATTCACATGTACAATGCTACATCCTGCCTGTTCCGCGAAGTTGTCTTCAACAACAATCGTCAGGAGACGATAGCGTGAGTCAAATCTTTCCGCCTTTGCTCATGGTAGTCTTGCGGTCGAACATACTAAGCTTGTGCGAGAACTGGCTGAGAAGTACTCAAAATCAGTGAGCTGCGTAGTCTGTATCCGCATCTGATCCAATAGCACGGGACCAGCTTTCGTTATCAATATTCTCCCGAGACATTCTCCCAGACCGAGACTGAGTATGCGGTAGAGGTCTGCGAGGCGGTGAAGAAGACATGGTTCGCAGGGCAGCAGAGCACATGGGCGGATGGTCGCGATGAACAGAGAATCATCTTCGTGAGCATTCCTCTCCTATTCCAGCGCTGATGTCATAGAATCTGCCGGCGACTGTGGAGGTTTCCACGCCAAACTGTTTCGCTGATCAAGTCGAGCTATTCTGCACTTCGATCACGCAGAGGGAGAAGTGTATCATCAGTCTGCACACGCACAATGACCGTGGTTGCGCGGTCGCTGCCGCCGAGCTTGGTGTCCTCGCCGGAGCCGACCGAATAGAGGGCACGGTACTCGGAAACGGAGAGCGGACTGGAAACGTTGATCTGGTGACTCTGGCTTTGAATTGCTATTCTCAAGGTTTCACACCGAATCTCGACTTCTCCGACATGTTCTCCGTCATCGATACGGTCGTTGAATGCACGGGCCTGCCTGTACATCCTCGTCATCCTTATGCTGGGGAGCTCGTCTTCACGGCCTTCTCGGGCAGCCATCAAGATGCCATCAAGAAAGGTCTTGAAGCCCAAACGGCCCGCGAGCGCAAGGGTGAAAAGCTCTGGAGCGTGCCGTATATTCCGATCGACCCTGCAGATGTTGGCTGCACTTACGAGGCCGTGATTCGAGTCAACTCTCAATCAGGCAAGGGAGGGTGAGTTCAGCTCGGTACAACGACACTGACTCTGTCAGTATTGCATACATTGTCAAGCAGGCCCTCGCTCTCGACTTGCCTCGTCGGATGCAAATCTCGTTTTACCGAGTCATTCAGGAGCGCTCTGAATCTACTGGCAAGGAGATCACTTCCAAGGACATCACGACAGCTTTCCGCCAGACCTATTTCCTCGGAGGATCCATCTATGAAGGCCGTCTAGTCCTCAAGTCCTTCTCTAATCTCGACCTCTCCGCCTCGTCCTCCAGGCTGGCAACCCCAGAGATGAGCCCATCCTCTGGTCGTGGTCTTCAACGCATACAACAGCTCAGTCTGACAAATGCCGAGTCTAGTCCGGATCGCGCAACCAACGAAAACCTTCAAAAAGCTCCTCGTCGACTGCGCGCCAAGATCAATGTGGATGGAAAACTCCGAGACGTCACTGGAGAAGGAAACGGTCCTCTGTCCTCATTTCTCGACGCCCTTCAGGGAGACCTCGGCATCTCGCTCTCCATTCGCGAATACAGTGAACACTCTGTCGGTGTCGGTTCAGACGTCAAGGCCGCTACCTATGTAGAACTCTTACCGCCAAATGCGGATCCCAAAGACAAGGCCAGAGGTGGATTTTGGGGTGTCGGTGTGGACGCCGATATCACCGCTAGTGGTCTCAAAGCTGTTGTCAGTGCTACGAACGGTTATCTTGTCGCACACAATGTGGAAATTGCCGAAGTGTAGCATCGTGATTGCATGAAAATAGCTATCGACTACTTAGAGACGTGAAAGAATGTCCTCGTGAGAAGTATACACATGATTAATATTGCGGGGGAGCCTGAGGCGTCAGCATAGAGTCGGCATGGACCCACTCACAGCTCCAGGAGGCAGGCTGCTATTATCTTGAACGCCGCCTGAGGCAGACTTGGCCATTTGATTTCGTGATGATTGACGCCTGACGTGACGGGAAACTCGACGAACAGGATCATGCGGTGCAACGGGGACCGGCCCTGAATCAACCAATGATACACCTCTACCGTGTGAGTGTTGACGAGGGCGGCTGTAATTGTTGTGTTGGCTCATGGAATCGGGCTCTGCAAAGACAGGAGCTGCGTAGCTACCAGGAGAGATCAAAGCGGCTTCCGATGTCGTGGTGCTAAGGTGAGGGGACAACTGCGACAATTGCTCGCTCTCATCTCCTGGGTAATGAGGGTCACCGCCTGACTCTGTCGATGAGGGAGATGGATCGCGGCCGATCGGAAGGCGACCCGAAGGTAGAGCCAATTGCGAGATGTTCGGTTCCTGCATGGGCATCGAAGAGAAACTGGTGCTTTGACGGAAATATCCGTCGGGCCCGCTGTTGAATGTCTCGCTAGTAGAAGCCATCGAGTATCGGTGGGAAGGCACACCGGTACTAGCAAGTCAGTAGGATTAAGAGCAGACACTCACCTTCTCGGCGAAGTTGATCGATAAACGGCGTCATACTGCGAGTCTCTGGACTGGGTCCCGCTCTGCCACCGTCTTTCTCGTTCAAAGTCCACCCATCTCTTCATGACAATGTGACTGGAATCGAACGTTCCTTCTTTGACTCCGTGAGCAAGTTCCTTCTGCTCTCCGACAATCTTTCGGGTCTCCCCCCAAGTGAAGTCATCCATGTGCCAGTATGCGTAGGCAGGCAGGATCAAGTTCCAGATGGGTAAAGAGAGGAGGTACATCAACATCCATCCGACGTAGGCGACCTTTCGGGAGGTGATGACGATGAGCACACCGGGCAAACCAAGAATGAAGGCCAGCAAGATCAGCGACACGATAGGCCGTTCGAGATGAGTGATCGACTTGGGGATGATCGAGATGGTAATGATATAGAGCGTGAAGGAGATGGCTGCGGGCAGAACAAGAGTTCCGACGAGATCCATGAAAACGACAAACTGCATCGAGAAGCAGAAGGTTCCGCAAAGATCCCGCACCAGCATTAACTCGAACAAATTGTGGACAGTCGAGTTGATCCATCGACGACGTTGGGATAGCAGAATTCGGAAGGTGTCTGGGACGATGGTCTTGCAGACAGCCTGAGGGCAGAATACCATCTTTCGCTTTGGGAAGGTCTTAAGCATCAAAGTCGATAAATATCGATCTTCTCCAAGCAAGAGCAGGTTTTTCTTGTGCAGTGTGTCGACGACGTTCTCCGAGTAATGCTCGCAAATGTCGGGATTTGCAAGGATAGGAACCCAGTAGCCTCGGTCGCCTTTGGGCGCCTTGATCCTGTACATGCTGAAACATCCCGGTAGACAGGTGACACCACCAAAGAATGACTCAAAGGCTTTGGTCAAGTGATGTGAGATATAGTACTCGAAGACTGTCACGTCAGCGAAAGTTGTAGCGGCTTTTGGCTCACCTTGAATCATTGTGACCCAGGTCTCAGACTTGTTCGCAATCTTCGTTTCACCACACAAACCCATGATCTCAGTATCGTTGACCATACAAGCGTTCATTCGTGTGAGCGAATCCGGGAAGACTTTGGTGTCCGCATCTACACACAAGACCGTCTCGTATTTGTCAGGAGTGATGCCTGTACAACGCCAGATGCTGTTGAAGTATTCGTACTCGAAGGTCGTCATCCGCTCATCAAACATGACCTTTTGCAAGAAAGACATGAGCACAATTTGCGAATCCCGCTTTCCTCGGTTTCCTGGCTTGGGATCAGTTCGTTCCAGCGGGTTACCGGTCTTGGCTACAAGGACCATGGGTACTCGTTGCTGCTTGGAGGGCTCTACGGTCTCGGGATCGTATTGATAGAAGCCAGCGTAGACTTTCGCCATGTTGTGACGCTTGTGACCGTCTGCGATAGCGACATACGAGTGAGCCTGAACCTCGTCAGGTGGCTCGACAAGCTCTCGCATCATGCCCAGTACGATGTCGGGGGTGTATTGCTTGGATCCAGAACCTCGAACCATTCCGTCACAGATGACCATGATCAACTTGTGACTATTCGGATAATCCGTCGTGGCAAGGGAATCAAGAGTCGTTCGGAGACCCTCGACTGATTCGGTGTAGGCAGTGACTAAACAGATCGAATGTACCAAAGGGAATTGGAAGGGCTCAAAGTCAGGGGCAGGTTGCGGGACAATGTTGCCAAGCGGGAAAGGACAATTGGTCTGTGCCGAATAGGAGCCGTGGTCGGAGAGAGACGCGTGCGAGTCTTCTCGGAATGGCAAAGACGTTGAACTACGAGATTGTCGAAGCATGGGCGATCCGGGCGGGGTGGTATGCAGAGGATTGGGAGTGAGTCGGTTACCATACATGCTGGGCGCTTGGCGCGATTTCTGCGCATCTCCATACATCGTCGTGGGTCGCGACGATGTGACCAGCATGGGCTCAGCGCGACTGAATCTCGACGTAGTGGGGAAGAACATGGTCTTTCGGGCATTTGCAGATCGATCTTTAGCCGCGTTGGGTCGCATGTATCCGGGCGCAGCCTTGTAGATATCCGAAGTCCAGTTCTCAATCTCGTTTGCTCGCTTCATTCGTTGCTGGTAGCTTTCTCCTTCAAAATTGCCTAGACGCCAACTGAGGAACCAACCGAACAACACAGCCATTCCGAATTTGATCATGACGGCGCCGAGGATGAAAGACAGTGAGACGTAGAGGACGATGTCGGACGCGACACACCCAATGGAGACCGAATCAACGAAGCCGACTTGGATGACATCTGTGAGGCACATGGCGTACTTGGTGAGATCTGCCCGCTCCACGAAGGCAGTAATGTCATTGCCGGCAAAAGTAGCATTTCTCGTCTTGATGGTGTTAAAAAAGGCGGGATAGCTGACCTGCGAGCTGTCCAACCAATTCAGGAGGCTCATATCGAGGACCGAACTAGAAGTCAGCAGGATCGCATAATGAGACCACTCACGATCTGTAGACTGCCAGATTTCGCTGTTCATCCTTGATCATATCCCAGGTGTAGTAAATCTCCGCGGTCGGAGCAATTTTTTCCAATGCGTCACGGCCTTTCTGAGTTGTATGACAGTTGGTCCCGGAAGAATATCCAGTCAGATTGGTAGGGGATGTCCCGTTCTGATCGTGCAGATTGCAGGGGAAATACCAGGCCATATCGTCGCCCTGGTGATTAATCCCGCTTCCGCTGGCAGCGGTAATGATGCCATAGCAGTGCTTATTGACATTTTGGAAGAGGAAACTGGCGTCTTTGCCACCGGCCATCCAATCTGTCATGTACAGAGGTGAGGTCGTGCCGTTAAACGCCGGTTCGGCCACGGGATGCCTCCAAGTGGAAAGGTCATAATCGTAGCCGTTGATGATAATCGATCCATTGTTAGCTTGACCACCTTTGATGCGCAACTTCTGCTTTCCACAGACAGTCTGGGTGAAGCCAAAAGTGAGGAAACCGACGGCTGCCATAAGACTGAGGACAATGCTGACGATACCCATCTTTTCTCGCCAAGCTCGCTGGGCTTCTGGCGTCTTTCGTCCGAAGCATGACCTCAAGACAAAGCCAGGGATCCAGCATGTCAAGAGGAAGCAGTAGACCATCCAGGCATCTTTGGGTCCCGGGGCAAAGTTGCCCAAACATCCTACTCTCTCATCAGATTGAGGCGCAGCGCCGGCCCGATTTGGCTGTCCAGAATTGTTGGGTCTTGGGTTCGCCTGTGACGCTTTACGTCGAATGGTCGCCCCTCGCTTGAAGATGTTGAGACCAGACTGTTGATCCGCATCGTCCGTGTCCCTCGCTAGCAGGGACCGTCCACGACGCAGATTCGCGCCTCCAGAACGGCGATCGTATGGTTGGTTACCCGTCGCTAGGTATCAGCACATATCGTTGGATGAGAGCTCACATGACGGCATGACATTCATTTGATCTTCTGCTGCCCTTTCTCGATAATGCCAGAGACGATGACCGGGGTCAATCCGTTCACGCTCGGGCTTGACCATGCTCTTTTTGCGCCTGACATCGGCACCGTTGCCAGATGAGAACCCTTGAGGATTGGATCGACCGGCATCCACATAGTCATCATCGTAGCCGAGAGCTGGTGGAGATGAGAGGGAACCAGTGTTGGACGTTACGGGTTTGAGAGAGGTCTTTGACCATGTTTTGCTGACAGGGGGAGGTGCATCATCACGAGCACGCCGTGAAGGAGGCGTGTTATCCTGAAAGGAGACGTTCTGTGTGGGGTGAGGTCGAGCCATGATCGGTCTCTTAGTTCATGACAACTGGGTCCAATTCTGCTGACAACCGGGGCGAGACGTGCCCAAGGATCAAAGCCTCCCCTGTGAACAGTGGCTGTTTTAAACCGAAGAGTAGAGCAAAGACTAGTGATACAGTCAGGGAGGTACGTCCACTCTTCTATCCAGTCAATGGTACACGCAAAGGTCGGCGGCAGGTGTATACAGACCCCGTAGATCGACGGAGTCCAGCGAAGATACGAAGCAGTAGAACAACGAGTGAAAGAAGGATATGACTGTCGTGGAAAAAAAAGGGGTAGGGGTTGGTTTTCGATTGAAGGGCCGAGGGGTAAAGCTGCGGAGGATGGATTTTTGGGCTCTCTGGTGACACGGGTTGTCTGTGTGATAAGCCGGTCCACCCTTTTACAGAAGCTATCTGAGAGAAGAGAGTTGACAGAACGAGTGAGGACTTGTATCGAGATGTGTATAGCTGGCTGTCCCGACTGAATGAGTGAACTGGGTTTGCCCTCCTCCAAGAGGCGATGAAAAAATGATGTATGAGAATCGAGGGGAGGGTATGTGTGTTTGGGCTGCCCAGTGTTTTTCTCCTCGTTTGTGGCAGATTTATTACTACTTTGGGACACGCGTCAATACAAAAAATATCATCGCGTGGCGGTCATGGCAGCAGCAAGCAAGCAGCATCATGTCTCTCCAGTCAACGCTTGCAAGTCATCCTCCGTCATGGTACCCATCACCTCGTCAAACCCATCACTCCCATATTCTGTGGCTTCTGCTTCGTCTTCTACTCCTGCTCCTGCTACTGCTGCTGCGGCTGCTGCTGGTCCACTGCCAGTTTCTTGAGCATCGTCACCTCGACCCACAGCATCCCCCGCTACACCCTCCCGCGCTCGGCGGATAACCGCAGGATGAAACGATGCAAAGGTGAGATAAGACGTATGTCCGCGCATCTCGTGATATGGTTTCGAAAGGAGTGCGTCGGAGGCGAAGTCAGGTTCTGACCAAGTCTTGGTATGAAAATGTCCTTTTGTGTCGTCTGCTGTCGTGGGCCCTTCCTCCATTCGAGCTCGCTTGTTCTCAGGTTCATGTTCTTCTTCTCCATCTTCTCCCGTGGGAGGTCTTTTCAAAGCATTCGTGTGGCCCAAAGCCTCTGCAGAAGACTCGTGCGGAGCAGGGGGCGAGCTCGATTGAGACCAATTGGCGGCACTCATCTGCTGCCTAGCTTTCTCTCGGGCATTTTTCATCTGAAGGCGTCGTCGCTCGGCTTTACGTTTTTCATGTTGCCGGAGTCTCTCAATAGACGCTGAGACTGATGAACTGGAAGCCGTGGATGAAGGGTGACCATTCGGCAGTTCGTGATGGCGGGACAATACTTCCTGGGTGTAAATGTCTTCTTGGTCAGCCAAGTCCAACAGTGGAGTCATACCCTCAAAGCCTTCTGAACGTAGGGTGAAGACAGTCTTCAAGACCTGTTCCAAACATGGGCTGAAACAGCATATCTTGGCAAGTGTATTGGGCTGATCGTCAGCTTCATGCAGCCGATGCAACTCACATTGAGCACTTTTCTCGCGTGAGGTATGGCGTCCCATGGTGCCGGCAGGTCCAAAAAGACTGCAGATCAGACATTGCACTCGTGGTGACATGACTAACCAGCATCAACATCCTCAACATCACCGAATCCATCCTTGCACACATTTCGATGACTCAGATGTACATTGTCCAAATGATGACTGATGAACTCCTCCCTGCAAGCGTCAGGTACTCTGCAAGGAGACTTAGAACTCACTTTGCTTTCTCATAACGTTGTAAATGATATTCGTAGCTGTAGCAAGAGCCGCTGGATCCCACAGATCGAGAAAGTGCATGTGTCATACTTCCACTGCCTGTCCCGGCCTCGATGACTCGGGCACCTGGCCTGACCCCGAGCTTCATGGTGATGTACGAGATGTCCGGAGCATAGAGAATCTGTGTTCGGTGCGGAAGCGAGAGAGTCCACAATTCTGCCGTTGGTCGAAGTAAATGAATGTAGCCAGAATGCGGAGGTGGAGAGGTCATCTGAGCATCAAACGTCAGCACTTTCGTATCTGTCCTAGACTCTTACCCTTGTCCCAAACTTCTGCCCTATCATGTCATCGTGCAGGTACCTTCCATACTTGTTATGCAAAACTTGACCAGGAGTGACCACAACTGAGATGAGGTTGTCCCGAGACTGGGCTTATGAGCTTGACTTCCAAGTTGACACAGGATCAACACGTACCAGATAGACGATGACTAGGTCTCCTGACTCAATGTGAACTCGAGAATGAATCATCTCGAGCTGGTTGGGCGGTAGTATATCTTGTACTACGTAGAGATCTGATCGACGAATGGGACATTCTGAAACAAGGTCGATTGAAATTTTGGGTTGATATATTTTTTCATTTCGGGTCAAGCATCATCATCATCATCATCATTATCGTTAACATAATACCACCACCACCGCGACCCTCGTGTAGCAGCAGCGATGAACGGCGGCAGTGATCAGATCAGATCTTTCCTGCACTCACTCGTCCAACCTGCTTCACACGAGCAATATGTGCGCGATCAAAAGGCACTCACGGACCTGTTCAAAGAGCCAGGTGAGCCAAAACGTCACAACGTCTGGAAATTAACGATCCATCTCCAGGTTTTTTCTTAACGCTTCAGCTCCTGGCAGCCGACAAGTCGCTTCCCCAGCCTGAGAGGCATATGGCATCTGTCATATCTGGTCGTGAACTCGAGACGAAATGGAGGAGCAAAATGTAGAGTGGAATGTATGTAGACAACTGACGGTCTCTCAGGCTGGTTCCCGAGGCTCGAAAGCCAGAAGTCCGGCAGACCTTGTTCAGTTTCTTAGAAGAGGAGGATTTTGGGGCGGGTGCTTTTCTACATAATGCTCGCTGACTATCCAGATTGCTCGACCTCAGCTCGGCTTGCTGGTCAGCGTGGCTCGCATAGAGCTGCCGCGGCACTTTCCCAATCTCCCCCAACTCCTCCTCAACCCATTGCTCACCTGTCTATCTCAGATGTCCGTCGGTCCAAACGCCAATCTCAGTCCTGCCGGATCGACGCTTCTGATCAACTCTCTCTGGACTATCAGTGCTCTCGTCAAAGAGTGGCGCACGGTGAAACTCACGGCGGGCGCGGAAGTCATGAAGATGCTTGAAAGTGTATTGGTCGAGCCAGTTGGGCGAGTGCTGCAAATCTGGGCCGAGAGTCAGGCCAGTGGCTTGGATGACTGGGTCACTGAAGAAAGCGGCCGACTAGCTTTCAAGTGAGGCTTCGATGGACGGGTAACCGCTAATGCTGCAGAATCCTCGCTCGGTTCGCTCTGTGGCATTGGGGAAAGGCCAAGGGCCATCAGACGGAGGAAGCCATACATAGGGTGAGAATCTGGCAGGGATGCTATTGCTGATCCATCAGATACATGCTCTAGTTCATCACACTGCTCACTATACCCCTGTCATTCACGAGCATCGACTTCGTCTGATTTCGACGACTTCCGCCACGAGGTTCAAGGTTCTGCAAACTCTGTATAAGCTTATTCGCGCCATTGGCAAATGGTGGCGGTCAATGATTGGAATAGATCCAAAAGGTTTCTGCAAAATCAATGGCACTATCACAGGTGTCGGATGGTGGTGGGGTCAGGTCGGCACTGTCGTATCACATGCGGAAGGTGACATCAATGACAATGGTGAGGCCTTGCTCCAGGGGTTTGTAGCTGATACGCCAGACGCTGCGGAGGAGTCATACCCGAAGCGCTTCCTTCTCCTCGGACTGCTGCTCTTCAAAGATGTATTGCCCATCCTTTCCGTCGATCATGCCAATGGTAAGCTCCATATGATACCCTTTCGGCTAATGCTGCTCAGTCTTCACCCCGGACTTTGTTCTATCCGCCCTGCGTCTTCTCATTGATAAGATGTTACCGCTCACGACTACCGATCTGGATGCTTTAGAGGAAGAACCCGAGGAATGGTCCATCAGAGAGGTGTCAGACGAGGAGGCTTGGGCGTTCGAATTCAGGGTACGTCTCTGCGTCTGCTCTTGGGCTCATTCCTTCGTAGCCTTGCGCTGAACGTGTGCTCATTGCCCTGAATAATGCCTGTCGTCACCTGCCCGCCACGTCCAAGGTCATCGAGCCTGAAGTGCTCCGGATGCTTCAAGAAGCTGAATGTAAGTGACGTTCGCCATATGACGCTAATGTCAGCCGTCCCTCCTGCTGAGCTGCCCGTCATCTTGCGAAGAGAAGCTTTGTATTGCGCTATTGGACGCCTCAGTCGCTCGATGTCTTCGCATGGGGGACTGGACTTTCGTGCTTTTCTGACCGGAACCGGATCATGGTTGGGTCAAGATATACCTGGGTGGGTAATATTACTCTCGGCATAGCTAATTTCTTAGTCTGCGCATACTTAAACGTCGTTTGGCTTGGCTAATAGGTCAATGGGTTCAGTCGGAGGAGGAATGTGCTCAGCTGGATATCCTATGGCAGATCCTCGTCCATTTGCTCAGCGAGAGAGGCGAAAGTTCTGATCGAGCTGTAAACCTGGCTGCAGTCACCTCGATCAAAGAGAGCGTAGATGTGAGTGGCTGACAGGCAAGCGCAGCTGACGATCGCCAGTTGTGGGATGTGGATATCGCTTACTTTATTCCGCATCTGCAAACTACCACCAGCGAATTGTGAGTGCCCCATGTGCGTCCCTCTTGCTGACTTGCAGGATCAAAGTACTTGGAGAGTGCATTACGCTCGATGGCAAGCGACAAGTGAACGACGCGATCGGTGTCGTGATCGAACGGACTGGCGAAAAGGTGAGCAGGTCAAGGAAAGGGACCTTCTAATGTGAAGATTTTACCATTCTTGCCTGATCTGGCTCGTTCCATCCCAACGCTTTGTGAGTGTTCTATGTCGATGGTTGAGTTGACGCCTCAAGGGCACGGGGCGGCATCACTGGAAGGCGAATGGCTATTCAAAGCCTCATTGGTGGTGTTGACACAGAAGCTTGTGGGAGTAAGTGCCTCTAGTGTGACCATCTTTGTCTTGTCTCACACTCCTCAGGCTGCCAAAGCATCCTCGGGTCAACTCATGGAGCTGGTCATCCCATTGATAGAAGAGAGTCTGATACCACCTGCGAAGGACTTTTTCGAAGAGGACGGACTGATACTGTGAGTGCGCGCATCGCGACAATTCTGACTGTTCCAAGGTGGCAAGCAAGTCTATACAATGCTGCATCTCCATACGAGCCAACACCAGCAACCGGACTCATTCGGCTCGTGCCTGGTCTGTTGAACATGTTGAGCCATAACATGGACCTGCTCGACAAAGCATTGGGTCTCCTAGAATCGTACCTCTTACTGGATGCTCCGGGAATGATACAGGTATGTCGTCGAACTTGACCTAGTCTAATCGTCAGCAATACGGTCCTGCCATCGCCTCAGCCCTTGCCAAAGCTCTGGCGCTAAGTAAGCCCAACTCCACAGCGCTTCGCCGTCTGCTCGCTACGCTCTCACTCAGTGTTCGAGTCGCGCCGTTGTCTCAATGGGCTCCGCTACTGCTGGACTCGGACATCTTCGCCAACGTCATTGCTGCTCTGGAAGACGACAAAGCGTCAGGTCTAATTCTGGCTGCTTATCTCGAGATTCTTGCTCGTCTGGCACTTGTGGATCCCGCCGGGTATCTCGGAATGATCAAAGAGTCGGCAATGAGACAAGGTCGCGATTTCGAGAAGCTATTGGATGAGTGCTTGGATGCTATCTGGCGAAACTTTGACTATGTCGGAGATACACGCATGAGAAAAGCAGTAGGCATGGCCGCTGCTCGACTTTTGACTACTGTATGTCGATCATCTGAGCATTCGCTGATTCTTCAGGGCCATCATCTCGTCTTGGAACGCATAGATGGCGAGTTCAGTGAGTCTGAGCTTTCTCGAGCCCGGCTAACTCGCCAGTGAACATTTTCCTCGATGTCCTTGGTGAACTTTCGGAATCGCAGGACGAGATCACTGGGGCAGAGTAGGTCCTTGCATCACTTCACGGGCTCATCGGATAACAGGACCAATCTGAAGCCATGGAAAGACGAGCATCCGACTCTATGGAGTGAGGTGGAAAGTGAGTCAAAACTCCGAGTGCGTTGCTGAAATCATAGACACACCCGAGGGAGATCGTCGAAATGCGCTCGAGAACGAGGATCCTGCTTTCAAAGTCCCATTCAAAGCGTTCCTTATTGAAGCGCTACACCGCGCCAATGAAGTTGGTATGGGGCCTTATTGGGACAAGGCGGATGCAGGCACGAAACATAGCTTGGAGAAATTCCTTTCATGACCAAACACGACACATTTCTCACCGTAGAAGACTGTCTAATGTGTATATACATTATACCCTGCACTTGTATACGACTAGATCTGCCCATGCATGGACGGTTGCGACGACATTGCATAGTGCACACGTCTCACACGACGTCGCCATGCAACCAGCCTGCACGCGCACACACGTACACACATACGTACACACACATACAAAACCACCTTTCGTGCTGCGATGATCTCCTGGCGACCGAGTCATGGCCATTCATAACGCATCAGGACTCAGATTTGTTCCCTCGTGAATTGTGCTACCAACCTCCTCAGGAATGGCAATGGCAACGACACCGCCGTCTACCCCCAAGCAGGCTGTCACTGCCTCTCTCCGTGATCTGTTCACGCCCCCACCTACGGTCCATCGAGACGAGTGTGGCAAGCGCAAGTTTTGGAAGCAAAGGTTTCCACCTCTAGTCGTTCCAGCGGACGAACCAGATGCTCCTCTTTTCTCGCCATACGAGACTTCGATTCGGTTGCCTGATTCACCCTCACCTATGAGCAATTCTTTGGGAACGGAGCTCGACCGACACAATGGCAAGAGGTCACGCTCTGTCACCGCGGTGGACGACGAAAGTGATGACGAGATTCAGTATCTGCACACAGTGACTGCTGCGGTGAGCTCTGAGTCTGTCTGTGGCTGCTAGCTGATGAGATTACAGCCCAATCGACGTCGAAAACTTGTCAAGGATGAACCTGGATCATCATGCACCAAGGGACCTCTTTTCATGCCACAGGATGAGGACGATCACCATGGACCAAATTCCATGCCCCAAGCTCACGCCACAAAGAAGCTCGCTTCGCCGGTCAGGAGCCACACGGAGCCTGATGACGACTATTTCGAGATTCTCGGTACTCCAAGCACACCGTTGCGACAAGTGGACGATGGTGAAGCTCGACGAGACCCAGACCAGTCCTGCCGAGCCTGCGGCTGTACTTGTCGAGCCAGGTCTCCCGTTGAGGAGGAAGAGAGGGCGAGACCAGTCCCAAGGGGATCTGGTCGCCGGAGACTCTCCCGTCGAGTGATGGGCAATCTCCTAGGCGAGTGGGAAGAACATATTTGATCCTGACTGACTGACATTGATCAGGTTTGCTGCTGGGGAACCGACCAGCGCTTGCGAGATTATCCGCTGAACATCGTCAAATCGAAATGTGGGAGGACGTGTCGGCACATGTAGGAGCTAGGCGAGCAGATTTCGATCGAGTGAGACACGCTGCGAGGTGGATGCAGCAGCATCTGCCGGAAATGATGCGTCGGGGTCAGCTGTGAGACAAATACCCCTTACGGCGGCATCTTGGTCGCTGGCCGGCAACATCAGTAGCAAATGTCAATATCGTGTATGAAATTTCGATGGAGTAGCCAGCTCACGGGATTCCATACTGGATACAACGAAGCCACGCAAGCGAATCTACCTTAATCTCGACGAAGCGCATCCAACCTTCTTTGTAAATCTGCCTCTTCTGATGACATGGGACCTCCACCGCCGTTGCTGGCTCCTGATTGCGAAGCGACTGGTGAAGATGTAAGCCCTTCTGCGACTGCTATCCTGGTATTGGCGACGGGCTCGTTGCTCAAAGGATTCGCGGTCGGCGCTGATGTGAGCTGCGTAGTCAAGTCTCATCAGCGTGATAACCACATTGTCATCGAGCTCTATACTCACCGCATCATTCATGTTCATTCCAATCTCATCAAACACCTCTTTCAAGATCTTGTCACTTTCTACATCTTCACCTTCACCTTCCTCTTCACCCTCCATTGCGTCGTCCACAGCTTCCGACATGATTTCCTCCTTCATATCCATAGTCGATGACTCCTTTTCGAATTCATTCATGATCCTTTGAATCTGGCGAGCCCCATCAGCACAACTCCATGATCTCATCGCTCACCTGAGGAAGATTTAAGCCCCGGTTCATCTGAGCCATGGCCTACGTACGGCGGTTAGTCTTGACCATTTGATACGATAACATACCCTTGTAGCACCCTTCATAGCCGTTGCCATTTGCTCATTACTCCTCAACGTCTGCATTCTCAAGGACACAGCTTGGAGCTGGACTCTCATCTGTGTGAACTTTTGAATGTAGTGCCGTGTCCTGACGAGATCTTTGGCTAAAATCTTGCAAGCGTTCTGAGCGATAGACGATGAGCGAGCGTTCATGTTTGATGATCAGTAGACTCACCATATTGCCATTCTTCGCATTCTTCTTGATATCCATCATTGTCTTCTTCTCTTGTCCTTCGAGCTTGGCCCGTTCCCTCTCGAGCTCTCTTACGGCTTTCTGTATAGAGCTTTGGTGTTTACGCAGACGCTCGGCTGGCGTCATTGATCGACCGAATAGAGTGTCCTAACGAAGGCTTTTGAGCAATACGTATTGTGGCGATGCTCGATACCCATCTGCAAACAGCCAATCACTCACAAGGACATTCATCTTGATTCGATGGGTCGGCAGCAAGATATGAGTCGACGCGCAGAGACTCGTCGCAAGACGAATGGACGGATGCAAGGACTAAACGATGATGATATTCCGGAATTGGGTCAATCCTCAAATTCCCGCATTTCCGGTCGTATATCATTCTCATTGTTACTTACTGCTTTTGCCTTATAAACCTCACCCTGGACCGTCTAAGCCTACGATCAAGCTAGGAAGACGCTTGCGAAAGCGCTGCAGAGACTTCAGCAGCTCGGCATGGTCTCACTACGAGGATTGACGCTTTCGCTCCTTCTCGCAGTCAACGTATGGGCGGCGCCTGCGGTTGATGTGGATCTCGAGCTCCGACAGCTGACGGAAGACAATTTTCGTGCCAGTACCGCGAGAGGTTTATGGTAGGTCGTTCGGACCCAGTTCATGGTTCTCGCTGATCGATATTCCCAGGCTGGTGGAGCACTATTCACCGAAATGCAAGTGATATGCACTCATTAAGTCGTTCACTCTAACCATTGCGCTAGGTGGGCACTGTCGTGCCTTTGCGCCGACCTGGCAGAGGCTTGCAAAACGGTTTCAACATCTCGAGAGGTTGTCAGGAACATACATGGCTCAGGTCAACTGTCTAGCTCAAGGAGGTGAGCTCCATCTCGCCTCTGCCGTGTGTGTCTCGCCTTGCTGATCGACACACCAGACCTGTGTAACAGAAATGAAATTAAATATTGTGGGTCGCAGGACTTTGAGGGTATTCTGACCATATTTCAGACCCTCAACTCGTTCTGTAAGCAGCTCTCATCTCCTCTCCCTGATGTTTTAGATACTCTGATGGGACGGCTTTATCCTCATATACTGGAGATCGAAGTTTTGAGGATCTATCCCGATTCATCGAACAACATTCTGCGACCTACGTCCAGGATCATCTAAAGGCGACTGAGACCGGCTCTGAACAAAATTCTTCAGCAAGTTCTCATAATCAAGACGGCAAAGTCGTTGAAACGGATGGCGATGGCTTGGTCGCTTTAAAGAGTGCAGGGCCTGTCCTCGTAGACTTTTACGCTCCGTGGTGTCCACAGTGAGACGACAGCCGGGGCGATCGCTGACGTCACAAGCTGCAAGCAACTTAGACCAAGTGAGCCATGAAATCAGCCTATGAGAATATGTCTCTGATGTCTCCCAGTCTATGAAGAGCTGGCAACGGAGCTCAGGGGCAAGATGAACATTGCCGCCATTAATTGTGACGCACATCCTGCGTTGTGCAAAGAATACGGAATCAAGGGATTCCCAACCATACGACTGTGTGTTTTGATACGCGTTATCGGCTGATGACTCGCAGCTTCGATGGCGCGACTTCAAAGGACATGACGGGAGCAAGGACACTTGCAAAGATGAAGGAATTTGCGCTCAAATCTGTCAAAACGTATATGACAGACGACCTGCCCCTCCACATACTGACCATTTGCTAGGAACGCGGTCACTCCGATTATGGCTCAAGACTTTGATGAGATTCTCAAATCTCAAGATGTCTTCTTCCTCTATCTTCAAAACTTCGACAGCGCTCTGTCAGATACCGTGAGCGACTTGACTGCTCACTGCTGAATGCCCAAAGGCGAATGTCAAGAGCGCCCTGGCGCCGATCGCCAGTACTCATCCTTTATACACCTCTTCTGATCCCGAATTGTACAAGCAATTACACATCGCCAATCCTCCTCCCACCTCAAGCCTTCTGGCTTTCTCAGCACAGGATCCTTATCCAGTCGGCAGTCTTGCATTCCCCGCTGACAGGGATGCGATAGATCGTTTCATCGCTGGGCACAAACTTCCGACCCTGGTGCAATTGACGACCTCCAATTTTAACGATCTGCTCAAGTCCCAGTCACACTCCGTGGTGGTTCTTGGTGCACTGCATGGAGGCTCGGACGGAGAGGCGGAAAAGAAGAAGCTGTACGAGATTGCTCGAGCTTGGAGACGGGGAGGACGTCGATTCTCCTCCCCTGTACAATTCGTTTGGGCTGAATCCGGCAAATGGGCAGGATGGTTGAGGTCATCATTCAAAGTCAAACGACAGGATCTACCTGCTATCGTGATCATCGACCCGAGTGTAAGCTTTGTTTAGACATGCTCACGCTGACGTGGCAAGACCTACGAGTATTACGACACCACGATCGAAGGCAACAGGGTACTGTTTGAGGGTGCCTCTGTCTTCTCCGTCCTTGAAGGCTTCTATCAGCACTTCTTGAGGCCTCGTCCGATCGAGACTACCTTTGAGTGGGGATCCAGAAGCGCGACAATGACTTTGATCAGCCTGGGCGTAAGTCAGGTCTGCCACAACATGGTTGCTGACCATGTCTCAAGCACCTGGGCGCAGACAACAAGTTTTTGGCGTTCTTATTTGTGGTTGGGGGGGTGGGGCTGTTCATCTTTCTGCTTCAAAAGTGTATTCCTAGGGATGCTCGAGAAGGGCACAAGGATCATCACAATAGACCACGTCTAGATTGATGCATTCCTCCAAGTCATGTCAGTCCCCAATCACGAATTCGACCGGACAATAAGCGACGTAAGCGAACGGTATATGTAGTCTCCGGCTACTTGCTGATCCATCCCGGAGAATGCATATATCCATGCTATTGGCTCCATCGCTCCTTTGTCCTTCCTGGAGACGTCGATCGACAATCGCAACGTCTCAGAGTGAGTCGCGCGGACGATCCGAATCCGAGAATATGATGATAAGAGGAAAAGAAAAGGGCGTGGTGACCGTCTTGACAACAAAGACGAGTGTCATATCGCACCGGGGATCTATGACAATATACATTCATCTGGTGGCCTCTCATGATCTCGAGCTGATCGATACATAGAACAACGCTACCACACAACTCTCTTTGCTTGTTGGCCCCTGCTTTCGAGCAACAACGCCGCTTTGCCACCCGCTCTCCCCATCACCTCAACGCTACTCTGGCACCCCGCTCAAGGGAGGGCACTTCGACGGCACCTTGATTCACGACTGTAGCGCATGTACGGTTCCTATTGGAGTCCTTACTCGATGTACGGCTATGGTGGCTACGGGGTGAGTCGAATACCACCTCGAGTGCCACACAATCTTGACTCGCTTCGGACAGATGATGAGCCCATACTACGCAGGAGGGTTGGGTATACCTTACAATATGGGAATGGGAATGGGCGGGTTCATCATCTGCAGAGAGAAAGCGCAGGCTGACTCTTTCTTTTGCAGGCTATGGAATGGGTATGATGAACCCCTACATGATGGGTATGGGTATGGGATATCCATACGGCATGATGGGAGGAAACCCGTACATGTACTCTGGAATGGTACGTCTTCTCGAGATCGTCGCAAGAGCTGGAGCTGAACAATACAATATATAGTATGGCATGCCGTTCTGAGCGGGAAAGAGATTCTCTTCGAAAAGGCGCTTGGATGTGTATCGATACATGACCATGATTCTCCTCTTTGTACAACCAGGTTACTTCACTACTTGTCTATCATCTACAATCAGATATCTTGATGCGAATATTACACGGACGTTCCTCTTTTCAGTACCCTCTTCCGATGCTATATCTGGAAGTTCATGGTGCTCATCGTATAACACTAGATCCCGCTCGGTCCACGGCGGCCAGACACCGATTACACCGCTCCATCCTCCTTGCTCCTGCAATTTGCCCGCCATCACCCGCTGATCAAGACCCAAGCGAGGACAGCCAGCAGGCAGAGCTTGGAATACCACATACAGAAGCTGATTCGACCCATTGATCTCCTCGTTGGATTGCATGGACGATTCGACGGCCGGAGGGTGTGTGTCGGCGTTGTCCCTGCCCTTGAGCTGACACTTGACGATAATTGCCTGGTGTGTGGGACCCCCAACTGCGGACAGTGGAAGCAGGATAAGAGCAGCAGATCGCACCAGTGTCTCTAGCTCCAACCCCAACTTTGACCTTGCACTGGACATCATGTCTTTGCGGGAAGTAGCTGGCGATCTCGGCATAGCCATTCTTCTTTCCAGCGATGAGTAGAACAGGATAAGGGATGACTCGCTTGAACGCAAAAGTGAGCTCAATTGCGCGCTGATGGACTTGGGCCTTCATCGGGTTGATGAGCATATCTTCGTCACTTTAACCAGCTTTCTCTCACCCCTTGTTGGCCCATCGTACGTCCTTACTCTTGCGAGGTGATACTCCAATGCCTTCTTCCTCTATTTCCATGATCTCATCCTCTCGTTTCCGCTTCGCCACTTGAATAGTCATGCTCTCTGCTCCAGGCAGCTGTCCCAGCGATACATCTCCATCCTTCGATCTCATCGGAGTCTTGGATCTGAAGGGCGATACCTCGTCCAGGACACTACCAAGTCTATGAGTTCCCGTCGCTCCGGGCTTGGGTGTCGCATCCCGGCGGAACTGAAGAGGCGAAGGCAGTGAATCGAGCGCGTGGAGTATCGACCGTTGAGGAGTCTGTGTAGTCTTGTGCGACGTGAATGAAGGAGCCATGGAAGTCTTCCTGCTACTCGTCGCGCCTTGTTGAGCTTTCTTTGCAGCAGCAGGTGTCGCTGCTAAATTGAAGCTGAAGGCTCCGGCAGTGATGGGTATTGGAGCAGCCCTCCTGACCGCCATAGCTGACGATTCCGCCTCCTCTGATCCTCTTCCAGGACCGCTGCCCCCATGATCTCCCCTTGACGACGGCATCACATATCAACTCATAGTTTAGGACGATCGAGGTTGAACAAAGACGACAAACGGATGGTTCGCATAGAACCGAGATTTCGCAAACCATATTTCGTGTCGAGCGATTTCTTGATCCTCCGTCTTTGCGTTGTGATATAATCACCACATTTGAGCAATCATGGCCGATGCTCAAGTAGGAGCTCTGCAAGCCAAGCTTCAGACTTCTACCATCGCCTTTCAGAAGATAGAACAGGGTAAATTGGCGCTGCAGCGGATAGTCGGTCACTGATTGGCTCTCGACAGAATTATCAACAGTCATTGAAGCTCGACAACGCCTGGATTCCCAACTGTCCGAAAATGAACAGGTCCTCAAGGTACAAACACCTCGAGAAGGGCTGCCTAGCATCGAGATGACGCTCTGACGTTATCCTTTCAGGAGTTCGCCTCCTTGAAATCTCATAACACAGTCTACAAGCTGGTAGGACCTTCTCTGATGCCGCAAGACTCTGCCGAAGCAAAGCAGAACGTTGAGAAGCGTTTGGATTACATTCGCAATGAGATGTGAGTTTAGCGTCTGCCACATGAAGACTTGATACTGACGTAGATCGAAGCTCTAGGGTCGAGGCGCAGCTGAAGGAAGTGCAGGATCGAGCGACGAAAAAGAAGGAGGAGGTGAGTGCCGGTCATTAGGGATTTTGATGAGAATGCTGAGCGTTTGCAGATCATCGCGTTGCAGCAGCAGTTCCAGAGTCTCCAGGGGCCGTCAGCGGCTGCGGGGCGGCCCGTCTCAGCATAGAATCACCAGACGATGCATGTGTACAATATGACCGAATCTAGCGAACGACATGGGCCACTTCACCCGTCATACAACATAAATATGGGTCCATGGAGATGCCAACCAGGAGCCTTTCATTCCGAAGTCGGCGAGTCGCACAGGAGAACGTTATCAGGCTCTTCTGTTGGCGCCTCATTCGCCTTTTCCACATCGATAGCTTCAACTCTGCGAGAAGGCGTCGAATCTGCTCGTTCTGTTTCTGTATCGATACTTCCCATCTTGCTCAGCGGACTGGGGCTGGAAGGACGGTAATGATCTTCAAAGTCTGTCGGTGCTGTCACATCGCTTTCTGTCGAAGGATGAGAAGCGTACGAGTCCATGGATCCGGAATACAGGGACGGATTCGTGGTATGCGGCGAAAATGTCTGATCGGTACGAGGTGAGAGGGTAGAAGAGCGGTGAGGCTGAGATCCGGAGGAAGGGAGACGATGCAAACCCAAACGCTTGAATCTGTTGACAGATGTCAGCAAGCAACGATTTGCCTGTGACTCACTTTTGGATGGCCCTGACCACGGTGCTTTTTGCGCATCAGTGTAAGACGTCCGTGCTTAAAAGCTCATGTCACGACTTACAAAACACTGCGCAACGAGGCGATGGCCATTGTGATTTCGTGCAATGTGGGTTCTTCGACATGAGAACCGAGATAAAACAAGTTGTTCTCCGACGAGATCATTGGCTCCTGGCCGTTGGCTGTGACCCATGCTTGATCGCGAAGTGTTTCAATTGATGCTCGAGTCTCCGGATTCTTATCTAGCATGCAATGGACCAGGTCTCGCAGATTTTGGTCCCATTCTGGATGTTCCGGCGGCCTAAATTCGCAATCAGCCAAAGCGAGCATGCGCGACTAGGTAACCTCACTGCTCGTTCTGCACGACGTGCATAAGGTCCAATGGATTTTCAACAGTAAATGGCAGTCCACCTGTGAGCATGCAGTAGAGCGTGACACCTGATGGTGTAAGTCATGTTTTACTCAGGCCTCGCTCACCCAAGGCCCAGATGTCTACTGCCTTGCCATGAACCTCATGTATCTGGCCTGCGGGTGTTGGCGTCAATTGCTATCTCCTCTCCAAGACGATGACATACTGGTGAAACTTTCCGGACTCAAGAAAGCTGGACTACCGCCCTCTTTCTTCACTCTATCATCGCCCTGATTCACAAACATCTCCGAAACGCCAAAATCACACAGTTTGACCACCTCGCGATCGGCAGACAACAGGATGTTGTCCGGTTTGACCTGTTTGTGAGCTCAAATCGCCTGAATGGTACGTACATCTCGATGAATGACCTCGTTCGCGTGGAGGTATTCGAGGCCCAAAACGAGCTGGCGAAAGTACTCTCTTGTCTGCTCGACAGGAAATGGAGGCTCAGTGTCTTTCACCTGAGGACCGATCTTTACTTCCATTAACACTCCCCCTGGCATATACTCCAGCACTAGGAACAGGGCATCGGCATTTGGTACCGAGATCGCTTCAAAAAGGCTGACGAGCTAGAAATATGAATCAGAATGAGACGAGCCACCTGACACCTGAGACCTACATGTGGGTGACTGGGCGATGGATGTCAGCTCCGCAACTGGTACCGCAAGGTTCCACCCACTCTAGCTTTTTCATAATCGCGATCTCACGCCGAATCAGCGCGAGCGGATCCTCCTCCGAATTTGCCGAGTCTATGGGAGCCCAGGGTCCATTCGGATTGTCATCCGCCAACGGAGACTCTATCGGATCACCAGCGTCTTCTCCAGCTTTGCGCTTCCCGTCATCGGCAGGGGGTTTTGGGGATCCTCGAACGCGGGTCAAGCGACCTCTTGAGGCTCGTTTGTGCTTGTCCTGCAGAGCCTGGAGATGAAGTCGTGATTTAGAGAACTCCTTTATAGCCTGGAAAGGTCAGCTAAAGAAAGCTGTTCAACATGACAGTCTCACATATTGTTCTCCAGTGCCGACATCGATTGCCAACTCGACCTTGGCATATCCACCCTTGCCAAGACTCCGACCGATCTTGTACTGGTTTACCATCCTTTGACCGTCTGGCGTGTCAATTTGCTGAGCCGCTATCGTCTCTCTGACACGATGTGTTGAGCTCGTCCGACGATGATGCAGGCCTCTCATCCGAAATTGAGGGGAGGATGGGGAAGCTGAACGTGACGAGGGACCGCTGGCGATCCCACTATTAAATGGCGTCCAATTGGGATTGAAGCGGACCGCATCTGGAGCCAGGAGTGTAGGTTCAGTCTGTGGAGAGGCCGAAAGTTGTTGGGAAGCTATGGGCGTTACATCTCCCTCCTTCCTCTTCATGACGCTTTTTGCGGAGGACTCGGTGTGACGCTTCGGATGAGAGCGATCTGTGATTTTGGCTTCACCTGCCCGCTGACCATTCGATACGTCGTCCTCTTCCTCCTCCTCCTCAGGCGAGTCGTATGTCACTGCTTCACCAGCCTCGCTATCGTTGCCGCCATCTCCACGCGAAGCTTCGGCGTCTCTAGCAAAGAGCTGCGAGTGGTTGACAGTTGCGTCTACAGGGGAGGGAGGGGAAACGACCGTCGATGGAGGCCGCAGAAGGAGAGATTTGAGCGGAGCAGCTGAGTCTTGATGACTCGACATGACTGTCTGGTGATCGTCAGTCCAGCAGGCCGCTCGACGGGCTTCAAGGTTTGATTTTATGAGGATATCAAAGAGCTCTATCGCCCTTCTCACAACAAAATGTAGGGGGTGTCTAACTCCACCGATTACAGCAGCCCACGTTGTTGCCACGTGAGCGCGGTTAATTATATATATATATGTCCAGCGGAGGCGCAGCGGATCAGAACAAGTACTGGGCAGCTACTGTCCGGTATGCGCAATGTGTCCATCTCCTGACGTTGTACTGATGGTCGCATCCAGCATGGATCACCAAGTGCATGACGAGACCGAGATTACGTGAGACCCTCACTGCTAGCCCTGTCAATCCGGAAAAATCTTCGCAAAGTCGAAGGTGCGGGGGCGCGCTACACCAACACAGACCAGAGCCTGTCATTTCAAGCTGCAGGTTACGCAGGTGAAGATATGCTCTGCCGCTCAAAGCGCAGATCAGTGTACAAACATCACGGTGAGACTGATTTGTCCACTGCGATGAGCAACGGAGTCCGATCTCGGAGCCAGCCTCCATCGTAGCTATATGCATTCCGTGGCCTTGTGGGATGCCACTCTCTTCTTTCACACCTTTGCTGCCTCGCCGAATGTTTCGATGCCCACGCTGTGTACAAAGCCCACAAGGCCGATCTGTTCAACCTTACTGTTCCCACGCTTGTCCCACGGGATCTGAGGCGAACCGTTGTCGCATTGGACGGGATTCGAGTGCATGATCCGAGTCATGGGTGTTCAAAGTGTTGCGTAATCAGCCTTTGTCGCCGTTTCTGGCGCTCTGCTCGAGTGGATGAAAGGGGACTCTGCTGCTGTATGGGGCGTGGATTCTTTATCAGATAAAAAAAGAAAAAAGAAAATGTGCAAAAAAAGTAGACCCCGAGTGACGCCGTGTGACTCGACGCCGTGTGGGATGGATGATATTCCCATTCTAGCCATCCATCTATCCACTCAAGTCTGGCCTCACTCGGCTCTTCTCCCAACTCTCGCCTGGTCTGCTAGGCATACCATATCATATACAGAGCTCTGTTCGAGCTGGTGACCCAAGACGGTCCCGCACCTCGCTGTGGATTCTCAACCTCGAATTCAGATCCAATCGGGCCAGCCCGAAGGGCCAAACTCCGCTTCCAACCGAACAGACCAGAGCATGACAGTACCGGACAAACAGCCCTCACATTCGATACAACTTCCTACGAAACGACGTCAGACTCCAGACGATCATCCGGATATGACGAAACGAGTCGATCAAGGCAGTTTCGATACGCAAAGTCTGACCGGAGAGTCCAGCTCCAAGAAGAAGAGAATAAGTCTCAGCTGTGCACAATGCGAGTCCAAAGCTCTTCACCCTTTGTGTACAGACTATGCTGACGTTCTCTTTCCAGGCGCCAAGCGGAAGCAAAAGGTAGACAGTGTCCAACTCGTTCATAACACTGACGTGACTCAGTGCAATCGGGAATTCCCCTGCCAGCATTGTTTGTCATTCTTGGGGTTTCAGGTCCAGAATACTGATGCGATCTACATTCAGGTATCGCTCGCAAGGTTCCGGAACTCTGCGTAAATCTTGAATGATGCTTTGCTTTCGACAGCCAATCATACTGACTCATGGGTCTATCCTAGGTTCCTTACAATCCTCAATCACGACGTGATTCGTCGGTCGATGGACCCGACGCAAATACCGCTGCTCGACTCGATAGGATAGAGGATATCCTCTCCGTTGTGCTGCGACACCATGGAGGCTTGTGGACATATAAAGATGTCAAACAGTACATGAGTGGTATGCCAAGCTCTGCAAATTTTCCCCTCATTCACTGATGAACCCAGGTGGTCCGTACACGAGGATCTTTCCATCAGCACCATCGTCACCTTCTTCACCCCGCCGTAGAAGCTTAGCGATCGCCGCGGAGAATAGCGCAAGCCCAATACGTCACTCCGCCCTCGCGTCAACTCCCATCAATTACGATGATCATACACATGAGAACGAAGATGGTGGGAGTGCTGACGAGGAGGATCTGGGAAAGGGTGTCAGTAAGGGCTGGCTGGGAGACCTGGAAGGGTGAGCGGATTCTCGACCCGTGCCTCTAGTACCTTTGCTAATGATCTTTCTACAGTGGAGTGCCAGAATCAGTCAGTCAACCTCGAACCTCTTGCCCAAACAGTTGCTCATCTTTGCATACAGCTTGACGCGAAGAACAGGGTCAAGATCAAGCGGGATGTCCATGGCACACCGGCCGAGAATCTGCAGCGACTGATCACCGATTGTGGAGTCTCGCCCCACAAGGTAGGCCAGCCCAGACCATCACCGGGCAAGGAACTGACCGCTCATCTCAGATCGCTGAACTTGTGCAAGAGCTGCCGCCGAAGCATTTTGCAGATCGTATCGTCGATTCATTCTTTTCAGGGTTCAACAATGTGCGATACCCTATAGATGAGCATCTTTTCCGCACCTGTGGGTCCCTTTATTCGAACTTTGGCAATCGCTCACTGTCCTTGCAGCTTACGAGGATCTTTACAACACCAGCAAGGCAGTCGACCCGTCGAATGTCCGTGCTCTGCCACTCATCTTCATCGTCTTGGCTTTGGGTGTGAGACTGGCGACTGGCGACTGGGCTGGTCCCGAGGAAACTCGCAAGCTGTCCAGTCTCAGAATGTACTGGTCATGTGCGTCGAAGCATCCATCTACTCACCCCACTGACCCCGTTCAGCTCGACGCAGCATCTTGATCGCAACAGCAGTACAATCCGAGTCGATCGAGCTAGTCGTATCTCGCCTCTTAGTAAGTGCCACGAGTCCCGCACAGTACCGTAAATTTACTCCTTGCAGTCCGCGATGTACCTTGTGCTCGTGCATGATCGTCGATTGACAGAATGCTGGTCGCAGTTGGGAGCATCCTTGCGCACAGCCCAAGCGATAGGGCTGCATCGTGATGGCACGAAAATGGGTCTGGAGTTAGTGCATTCTCTCCAGCCGACCGTCATTCTCTGACAGGTCACTTTAGTCCATTTGAAACTGAGTATCGACGTCGTCTCTGGAGTTACTTGTACCATGCGGACAAATTGTGAGTGAGATCTTATTGTCTCTGAGCCGTTCTGAGTATCCTTCAGATACAGCCTGGTCCTTGGCAGACCACCCAGTATCTCAGATAGCTACACGGATACATTGTAAGTCGACAACAGAAGAGCATATGCTCGAGTCTCTGACGTGGATCGATTAGGGACCCAACGAACGTCGATCTGTCCGAGTTTCACAAGCTTTCAGCCAAAAATGGTTAGTGTGCAGTCTCCCCATCCAAACGTATACTCATATTCTTTCAGAAGTTCCTATAGCGAAGCCCCTAGAGCAACCGACATCAGCCACCTTCATCATCCTCCGGAAATCTCTCTCTAAGATCATCGGTCATGTGGTACATCACTTTCAGAAGCTGGACGAACCAGCAAGATACTCTGACGTTCAAATGTTGAACCAGGAATTGAATGATTATGTGGAAAGTCTACCTCCATGCTTTCAAATGTACCAACCCGACAAGAGTTATGACAAGGGTGAACTCTACCCGTGACGGCTCAGACACTGACCCCCTTTCAGAACACCCTTGGCTGCCTGTTCATCGTATGCTCCTCCTTGCGGAGATCCTTGTCACCATTATAATTTTACACGTGAGGAATCGGATCATCTACTTGAAATTCGTGCTTACACGGCACAGCGTCCTTGGCTATTGAGGCGACTGTCTACCAGTCATTATGCAGCATCTCGAACGGCTTGCTTCGAAGCTGCCAAGCTCGACTTCCAGCTGCGACAAGAATTTCAAAAGGAGTATGCCGGGGACAAGGCTCAGTTCTTGACTGGGCAATTCAAGACTTTCAACACGGCAATGATAGCTGGGATCTCCGCCATCATTGACCCAAGGGGGCCTGACGGAGACCAGATGAGGACTATCCTGACCACCTTTCTGGAGCAGAATCCATGGCACGAAGCGGTCCACAAGGATGCGACTACCAGGAAGGAAGTTCAGATTGTTAGTGCTGCATACGCCTTGTCGTGGCTGAACAAAAGCAGATTTTGACCCTGTCCCGTCGCGCTGCTCAGATCTACGAAAAGTCATTCGGTCCAGATGAAGGGAGGAATCCGGAGGATGATTCTGCAGCGATGCTACTTGCCTTGAGCCAGCCCAGTGATATGCCCGATGAGCTGCAAAGCAAGGGAACGTCTGCAACCACGAATCAGGAGAAGACTTCATTAGGGGCACTACCGCCCCAAAGGGTTTCATCGGTTCCAACAGCAATCACAGCTCTTCCTATCAATCCGAGCCCCATACAGATTAGTCCTACTACCCATTCCATGGGAGAAGACGACCACTCTCAGAGATTGTGAGTGGCCTTAGGTGATTGACCTGGGCTAATCTTTTTATTTTAGGTTTGATCATTGGTTGAACGCCAACTCAACGCTTGCGTTTGGTTCCCTAAATGAGTCTGTTCCTATCTTCGACGACTCTGCGATGGGAGCTGCGTTAGATGGCAATACCATTCCTACCTCGATCATGACTACTCCGTATACCCAAGCGGTCGACTCGATTTCGAGCATGTTCGCCGCAACCCCGGTCATGACTGGCCCGACCGGCCCCGCCTCACAACAGGCATTCTGGACCGACAGCTACTCCAGCTTTCCTGGCAGCAGGCAGGTCCCGATACAGTCTTCCACCCCCCTTATGGAGACGGCCACCGGATTCGACCCATCAGCCTCAAGTGCATCGTTCGGCGTGCCACAAACAGGAGAGAACAGTGATGAATACTGGAACGCTCTGATTGATGGTGAGATACAGGATTGTGAGAGGGCAAGAACCTGACATTGCTGTACCACGCAGGGATTCTCAGTACCACTGGGGGCGGTATAACAGGCGCTGGTCCGCAGTGAAGAAAGAAAGAGTGTTCGAGTGTCTGCATGAATAATAATGTAAAGGGGTCCTGTCCGGTCCACGTGGTACTGCCCGTGACGTCGGAGCTGGGGCAAGAAAAGAAGCTGCACCACAAGGGGGTCTCTCTCACACGCACCGCGTTAAATTGATAACAATCTTCTCACAACAGACGTCTATCGCCCATTGTCAGAAGGTCTGAAGAGTTTTCACTGGACTCATCTTGACAAAGGAACATTTGTCAGCCCCTGAAGATGTAAGCTACAGCTCCGGGCTCTACATCACCCTCTGATGACGGTCAACCCATTTTATTTCTGCTTATCGTAAACGACCAGTCGCTGACCTATCGTTTGCTCCCTTAAATCCTCCTTCTGTTCCTCGTGCCATTAATCTACGTCCCTCTTTCGGTTCTCTCACAGGTCTGTCATGACCCCGGACCCAAATGCTCCACCTTCGGACCAGCCGAACCCCGGTTCCTTGGCGGAACGGATTGCTCAATTGGACACGGCATCACCACCGAGCATGTCGAGGAACAGTTCTGGTACTGGAACTCCTTCAGGAGCGGGTGGAGGAGCAGTCATGGATAATGGGACCAACCTCGGTTCTGCACTAGGTCGTAAAGCCAGCTTGGGACCGTCCCAAAAGCAAACTTTCAACATGGAAAGGAGGACAAGCGCTTCGGCCGCTGGTAGTGGACGAGTCAGCAGACGAGGCAGTGGAGTCGTGGTGACTCCCAGTGGAACTCAGGCTGTCTATCATACCCGAACCCATGTGAGTAGAGAGTCCATGTCAAAGGCGGTGAGATACTGACTCTGGCAGGGTGAAGCAGAGTTCCCACACGCTGAGAAGAGTGAGGCCGCGGATCACTCTACGTGCTAACTGGCAATAGAAACCATGGCCGACCAGCTCAGAAAGTATGAGAGTCTCCTGACTCGTGAGTCTGACTATGCTCAACCTCCGCTGAGACTCCCACAGTGACCCCGCAAAGAATGCGTATGATCGTCCACGCTATCGAGGAAACCCTTGATGCAGGATTGCAGAAGGACGGAATGGTTGTCGTGAGTCGAAAAGGACGTCAGGAACTGCTTGATCCTTCTACTGACTTTTCATTGGTAGCCAATGAGTGAGTTGTCATAGGCCCGCAATCATTGTGCTGAACGAATCAGTTCCAACCTTTGTCTTTGGCGTGAGTTGGCATATACCCTGCTGTACATAAACTAAATATCATCTTAGTGGCCGACCGGCGAGGAAAAAGGCGAGTACCTTGCTCTTGACTTGGGTGGAACCAACCTGCGAGTCTGTCTTGTCACCTTGATGGGACACGGCAAATTCGAAGTAACTCAAACCAAATACCGACTTACCGAGGACCAAAAGCAAGAGGATGGTCAAAAGCTGTGAGTGCTCTCCGTCGTAGTCAGATGCTGATCTCGTGTAGTCTCGACTTTTGCGCCGAATGTCTGGACAGTTTCATCCGAGACAGCTTGGGTCGAACAGAGGAGGATGGGATCTTGTCATTGGGCTTCACAGTGAGTCCAGCAGAAATCTCAAGCTCGAGAGGACAGCTGCTGACAGACTTGAAGTTCTCCTATCCTTGCTCGTGAGAGAATTTTCAAATTTGTCGGGACCTTGCTGACGATGCCAAGTCAACTGAGAATCGATCACGGAGGCACGTTGCATTGGATCTCGATCCCCGTGCTGACGTTCCTCAGAGCTCATTCGCTGGACCAAGGGCTTTGGTGCTCCCAATATCGAGGGGCATGATGTCGCAGCCATGTTCGCTGCATCGCTGAAGCGACTCGTGTGTATTCACCCTCTTCAACGTGAACACAGGACTGACAGCGTTCACAGAATGTGCCCGCCGAATTGACAGCGTTGATCAACGACACGACCGGAACGCTCATTGCCTCCAACTACGTCGATCCCCACACAAAGATCGCTGTCATCTTTGGTACTGGATGTAATGCTGCTTATATGGAAAACGCTGGAAGCATTCCAAAGATGGCCAGTGTGGGCTTGCCTGAAGATCAGGGAATGGCTATCAACGTGAGTGCGAGGGCTGGACCTTTGTGCTGACGGTTGCAGTGCGAGTGGGGTGCCTTCGACTCGTTTGACCACCAGCACCTCCGTGAGATGTTCCAGTCTTCCATTGTCTGTCCTGCTGACATCGTGCAGCTCGTACAAAGTACGACATCCAGATCGATGAAGCGTCAAACAAGCCTGGCGAGCAAGTGAGCCTCAAGCTATTTACATCGGTCTGACTTGGTCCCAGTCTTTCGAAAAGATGATTGCCGGTCTGTATCTCGGTGAAATCTTCCGACTCATCATGACGGATATGATCGATTCTGGTGACCTCTTTTTGGGACAGAACACGTACAAACTTGAAAAAGCTTATGCTTTTGACACGGCTTTCTTGTCATTGATGGAGAGGTAAGCACCTTCCCCCAAACCCTTGTATGGCCTCGCTCACATTCTGTAGTGACCCCACCGACGAGCTCTTAACGATTGTCGGAGTCTTCACTCACTTCTTCGGTATCGAGACGACCTTGGAAGAGCGTCAATTCTTCAAGAAGCTCGCTGTGCTCATCGGAACTCGTGCCGCTCGCCTCTCAGCATGTGGTATCGCTGCAATCGTTAGCAAGAAGGGATATCTGGAGAAAGGATGCGCAGTCGGAGCCGATGGATCGCTTTACAACGTAAGAGCATTTAGATTGGCGTGAGGCTGTATCGATGCTGACTGGTGTCAGAAATACCCTCATTTTGCGGACCGAGTCCACACTGCGCTCGTGGATATCTTTGGGGAGAAGGGCAGAAATATTGTTACTCACCATGCTGAAGATGGATCTGGAGTGGGATCTGCTATCATTGCGGGTAAGTGGCTGTCTGTACTGACTGTCGTGGTTCACGCTCACGGTTCCATGCTATAGCTATGACCAAGGCCAGGAAGGAGAAAGGATATTACGTCGATTACTAGGACTGTAGCGATCAAAGATGAGGGTCACTCTATGCAAAAGCCAAAAATGTTCAGCGCCCTCATGCACATTTTCCAAAAATCAGTCTCGTCTCATTGACTTTGTTTCCACCAGCTCTCTGTTGTCCACAGCATAGCGGGACCTTACGTTGCATCACTATCTTCCCGAGGTGACCTATCAGTACGGTACGAGATCATGGGCATCGACGCTGCTGCGGTCGGTCCATTCTTGGGCAAGCCCTCCCGCGATGACCTGGTCGTTGCTCTCGGCGGGCAATCATCGTCGTCCTCTTCAGCCGATATCAAGTCTTATCCTGACGCCGTCTATCATAATCATTACTCCCACGGCTTCTCGTGCTGTTTTAATCCCACCTCCACGAACTCTCCAGATGCCGTCTTATCTCAAGTG
The DNA here is from genome assembly GCF_002102565.1 of Kockovaella imperatae. Classification (NCBI taxonomy): domain Eukaryota; kingdom Fungi; phylum Basidiomycota; class Tremellomycetes; order Tremellales; family Cuniculitremaceae; genus Kockovaella; species Kockovaella imperatae. The sequence goes on from NW_019028948.1 coordinate 662,291, forward strand.
GACATATTCAATCCACCTTCCGGATCAGTCAGTCGCAAGAAGGCGTCATGGACAGGATACACAACTCCAAGCTTGCCGATCGTGCTGCGCTTCCCTACCACCTCACTTTCGGTACCAACTCCGGATGGCAAGCCTTCTACGATAACTCGACCAGACATTCTGGAAGTTGAAAAGCAGACAACTGGCAAAGACTTTGTTGCGTGTCTGGGAGAACCGAGTCGTAAAGGTGGTGGCCAGGGATTCGTATCTCCATGGTTGGAATGGGGTGACGTGGAGCTCAAATCTGGAGAAAGTAGCATTGCAAAGGTTGGCATCATGGTCGAACTCAGAGATCCAGGAGCGCACGAAGTTTTGTCGGACGAGCAGAAAACGAAAGGAGCTGGAGGTGTGTGGGATAGAGCGAGCGGATGGACGTGGGGTAGTCTCAAGCTCTTTGACCCGAACGACAAACGGTGAAGCGAAGCTTGAAAGGATCCAAGAAGTGCGTACATATGAAAGCCTTATGCATGATCATGAGGTGAATCGCAGAATGCTCATGGCGTTATCAATCTAGGCTGCCAAACCCTCAATAACTCGTTTTAGCTCGTCTTCACCGAGGATCGTGAAGCCTTTCTCAGGAGTCACCTGGATGAAACGTCAGCTAGCAGTCGGCATGATCTCCTAATGCTACTGACTTGAGCCAGTTGCACATTGTTCTCATCGACCTTCTCCTCCATGACCTGTTTGAGTACCTTCAATGCCAGGGTGTGAGCCTCTATCAGTGACATTTGCTATGAAGGCGTGAGCGACGATACTGAGCCTTGAATCGCAAAATTCGACACACCTTGTGGAAAGAGTCCTGAAGTGACTGCTGTGCTGCATCTGATCCAGAGCCAATAGCCTTGGCGTCGTATCGGGTGAAAGTGCCGGACGGATCAGCGTGATATCTGTGGGAGAGGCTCTGTCAGCCATCAAGTCACCGTAACAATAGATGCTCCTACAGCTGCGGTCCCTTTTCATCAATACCAGCAATCAACAATGCGACTCCAAACGGTCTTGACTGAGACGTTTCATCAGCTCGGCTCGGATCAGAGGACAAGCGGTCCATCTCACCATCAACGCATCGTCATCTTCCACACTCTCTCCAAATCTCAACGCCAGATCACAGACAGCCTGCGTACAGCTCTCCACACCTATCTTCTCATCGTACGTAAAGTTGTGCATTTGACTTGTCACACGAGCATGCTCGACCATCGTCCTTGCATCCGCCGTCAGACCAGACATGGCGCACCCTATGTGCGCGTCGATCTCCATGATCTTCTCGATAGAAGAGGACTCGATCAACGGGGAAGGGACTCGTTTCTCAACAGCTAGAACAGTCCCATACGGGGTAGTGATACCAACTGTTGTTGAACCGAGCTGGGCGGGGTCTCAATACACCAACGTGTGACATGTGTCAGGACTAACCTTGATGGCCTCCATTGCGTACTCGACTTTGGCTCAAATCAGTCACCGATATCAGGGGCATGTCGCTGGTTGACTGACCTTGGAATAGACGCCCCTACACATTGAATCAGTTCCGTGCCGTCATTTGGTGCGTCGCTCACCTCCGGAGAGAATGTGTTGACCCCACGGTCATACTCCGACCTAAAAACGAGTGTCAATGTTGAAAGACTCAACCATCGCGACGCAGATCAGAGCTCAGACCTTGACTTACCTCGTCAAGAACATGATGTGAATGTCTTATATTCCAGCTCTATATCTGTATAGCTGTCCTCAGCGTTTCCTTACAAGCAATCAACCAATCGGTCAAAAGGGTATGCAAGGTCTAAATCATGAAGGTCGAGCGTGAGCTCAGCAAGCGTGTTCAATGGTCGAATTGATTACGTTATCAATCCCCGGTTGACCGTGTTTCAGGTTGAGTCCACCGTTCACTTCAACTTCTACACTGCACATCTCACAGTCGAATCCCGCACTCAAGAGGCCAGAGCTCCTACAGAGCTTCCAGACTCCATATCATGATCTTCTATCCAGGCTGTAGGCCTTCTTATGTAGTCGACTGCGTCTAGTTGACAAAGGCTGTGACAATCTCTGGTCTGGCTTTGAAGGTTCGCCACAACCCCGGTCTGGACATGCTGGCCAAAACTCTTGTGAGCAGTGACTTGAGCTCTGAGTCTTTCAGGCTGAATATTCCCTTTCAGTCTGCTCCAGGCCTTCCTGCTGCATCTTCCTCCCGTGGTCCGGTCAAATTACCCTCATGGCGAACCAGTGCCCTCGATGGACCAAGCTCACCGAAACCCTCGTTGTCAAGACCTGGATCCTGGATTGGGGAGGCCTTTGAACTTTCAAGTCAGCCCTCTGGCTCATACCACTCTCGCACCAATGAACATGAGCAAGACGCTGATGATGACGACGAGATCCAATTTCTCGAGGAAGCTCCCGCACACTTGAAAAGGACTACCAATAAGGACAATCCGATTCCTATCGATGATTCGGACGATGAAGGGGATAAGAAGAATTCAAAGACTCGAGCTGTAGAAACATTATCGCAGAGTAAACGAAAAAGACAGCCAGTTTCGGCTGCGCCAATGCTAGATGAGGATGGATGGGAGATACCCAATTTTCCGGAAGATTCGCCAATCCCATCGGACGAGGCTGGGCCTTCAACCAAACGGCCCCGATTCGAGCCTCTCGACCCACAGGAAGCCCTTCTTCAGCTTCTCAAAGTCATACCCGACGTCGACGAGGCAGCGGCTCTCTTCCATTTGACTGATCTGATCAATACTGGAAGAACCCATGACTGTGTTCAGCGAACTGCCGCCATTCTGCTTGAGCTCGAAGGTGGTTATCCTAAGGCAAAGAAGGAGAAAGGCAAGGGTAAAGCTGTAGAGGAATCTCCCGAGCTCTATCGTGATCAAGATTACAGGAGGGCGGAACGGCTTGGCTGTGGTTACTTCCAGCTGAGTGAGAGGGAACTGGTTGGGAGTTTTGCCCAAATCCCTGTCAACCAGTGTGTATGCTATGATCCCTCTGAGCCCTCGCTAACTTTATCACCAGCATCCGATCTACGTTCAAGACCCAGGGACAACTGTTGGTCCCAACTTATACGGCTCTCCAGGGACAAATGAAGCTCAAGGAACCACCGTTCGTCCCACTGAAGCGACCGAGAGCTTCCTATTCAAACGACTTGGACCTCGCGCCTGATCATTGTATGGATAACAGCAATCAGACTTATGCCGGAGCTGCAGAGTTTTACAAGGAGAGGACCTGTTTGTTTGAAATTATTGGTGAGAGGACATGCCCTGCTCGAATGAACAAACTGAATCATGATGAACAGCACGAGATAAGGCTCAGGATCTAGCGGCCGAGATGGCGAAGACTGCCCACGATACCGCACTTGCCAACGGTGAAGGTATCGAGTGTGGATGTTGTTTTGGAGAGGAAGTTTGGGTGAGAAAAGGCCGGTCAACAGAAATTTCTCTGCGACCTGACGACTTTACAGGATAACATGTTTCAGTGCGACGAGGGGCATCTGTTCTGCCGCGACTGCGCCAAGATGCATGCCGAGACGAAGTTGGGGGAGCAGAAGACTGTGAGTCATTGTGCACCTGTCAATTCCTCATTTCTGAACAGGTCATTGATTGCATGGATGGATCCGGCTGCAAAGCTCTCTTTCCAGATTCTGAACTGAAGCGTCTGCTCCCTGTCAAATTACTCGAACTATACCATCGCCTGAAACAAGCTGCCGAGCTAGCGCAGGCAAGCATTGACGGTCTGGAGAGCTGCCCGGGGTGTGACTATGCAGCAATCATCGAGAATCCTCAAGAGAAACTCTTCAAGTGTGAAAATGAAGCGTGCATGCAGATCTCGTGCCGCCAGTGCAAGAGACCCGTGAGTCGTTTGGCTCCGACATTTGGAGAGACATGAATTTGACCTGATCTATAGGATCATATCCCCAGAACTTGTGAAGGTGAGAACTTTCCGTAATGCTTATCCCATCATTGAACATCCACTGCAGAGCTGGACAACGACCAAAAGCTCGACAAGAGGCATAGCGTCGAGGAGGCAATGTCAGAAGCGCTCATTCGCAAGTGTCCACGCTGCTCCAAACCGTTCCTTAAGGAATACGGGTGGGCATTCAGCCTTTGCTATCATCACTGACACGTCACCAGGTGTAACAAAATTCATGTGAGTCATCTCCTGGCGCGGACAAGGGATCTTATCTTGCCAAGTGTACTGGCTGCAACACTTTGTCCTGCTATGTGTGCCGACAGGTCATCAAAGGGTGAGTTCAGCTTTCAGGTCCCAGGCGGGCAGTGAGATTGAGCTTACAAGTCATATCGAAGATACGATCATTTTGACCAAAGTCGGCGTCTTTACTGTAAAATCTCTTCCCAATCGCTGATTGCTCTCACTACAGATCCAGACGTTCCAGGACAGGCTAGAAATGGCACCAAGTGCCTTCTGCACGATCCTGAAGAGCATCAAAAGGACGCACAGACTGTGAGGTCGTCCCTGTCAAAAGCGTCAGCCGGTTCTGACTCATCTCATAGGTCTTGGCGGCACGAGATTTGGCTCAAAAGAACGTCAAGGAAGCGGCCAAGGCCCAGGGCTTGGATCTCGATGATGCCGATCTGCATGTGGACGCCCCTGGCCATCCTTACCTTCTTTACGGAGTGGCTCAGTACAATCCTCCAGCTCATCACTACGGTATCCAACCTCGGCATCAACCTGGTGCCATCGGTGTGGTTGGAGCTGCGGGCCGTCCCGAAGCAGACCTCGCAGCTCGCTTCGCGGACAATGACCAATTGCTTGCAGGACCCGCACGACAATTAGTGGACGGCCGACAGCATGAAGCGCTCGGGGCACAACCAGGCCTGATCCCTGCTGTAAGGGCCGGTCTTGCGCATTATCCAGCACCTGTGGGTCCTCGGCCGGCTCCTAATGCTCTAGGCGGGGCTCTCGGCCCTTATTGGTAACAGAATTCGGCGGGTCGCTGAAATTGCTCCTTGGTAAGGCACAGTCTCAAACCTGCCCCAGCTTACATCACCTCAATTTAGTCCGCCAATGACTTGTTCGAGCCAAAAGATACAGGATTCGTCAGCAGTGCTCCGGCCTCCATGTCCAATCGGCGCTAGAAAGCTCAACAAACCTCAACAAACCGGCCACAATCTCCAGTTGCCCTAACGTCCTGACCGCACTCGACCCTTCCATAATCATCATGTTCGGGAAATGGTCATTTGAACCTCACGGAGATTCGTCTTTCCCCTTTAGACTCTCGTCTCAATACTTTCTCCTCCTTATCAACCCTGTATCATACTTTTCACATCCATGACCCGCATGGCTTCATTTATATAATCCGATCCTTTTGGCTCGCCCAGTTCAGACATCCTCTCACCGCGTCTCTCTGTGGCCACATGACTTCATGACCTCTTCTGTGTGTATATAGATATAACATTGCATGTCGATAGGATGAAAACTTCCTCTGACTGAAAGCTTTAGCTTGGCTACATACCTCAGTTGAAAGAGAGCGAGGAAGAAGAGGGGCAACCAGGAGTTCGAGATGTAGTCCGTGAATGCCCGTATCCAGGCGCGTTTGTTAACAAGTACCAATACAATGACAGGAAGCAGGAAATAGGAGCTTCAATGATGACGCCTTATTGCTGAAGTCTAGGCTCTGGATCGCTGACGTCTACGACAGACTACTTGGTGGCGAGTCCCTTTCCTTTCATGATCGGAGTCTTCTTAATCCGCAGTCTCCGCTGGCCTCCGTCGAAGTACGTCTCAGTCCCGTACGAAGACGGAGACATCAGACAGTGAACAACCTACCTAGTTTGCCACTTGACTCCTCACCTTGCTCAAGCTTATATCACTCATCCCAACTGCAGAGGAAAGACAATAGTCGTAACCCAACCAATCTGCGATATAACCAGTAACAAGGAAGTCGAAAGATCAAGGCAGAAAGCATGTCAGAGTCTAGCGAGACAGTGCATACTTGCGATTCCGTAACAAATGTTGGATCCAACACTGGAACAAACCCTAGCTCCTCAAAACGGACAAGGGGTGTGTCTGCAAACCAAAATAGGTTCTATGTGGTGCACGAAGGAACTCTCTCATCGCCCACTGAGAGTAATCCGACGAAAGCTTCTGTGCCACACGGAGGTTGGCTCTCATCATGGAATGAGCTGGAAGTGGATACCGCTTATCAGAGCGAGGACGATGGAAATAGCTTCGACGACGATCATACAAATGAACAGGGCGGTGGCCTCTCATCCTCTGAGTCTAATTACAGGGAGCTATCCTCGCCCATGTCTTCCCCCGCGAGTGAACGCAAGCATCCGTTTCACGCAAAGTCGAGTGTATCGCCGGTTTCCACCAAGTCCGGAATAGCAACGCTGCAAACGCAGATGCGGAGAGGAACATCCGGTGGACCTCTCACGATTGGCATTCCAGGGGATCCTGATCCATTCAGCGAGCCACTTCCTGGATCGAACAATCCGGGCGACCCTTCCGTGTCAGGAACCCCGTTTACTCCACGCCATAGACGGACTGCCGCCAGAGCAGAAAACATATATAGTTCACCGATTGATGCTCAGACCTCTGTATCAGAAGAGGCGGAAGTGGAACCGACGGCGGTCGCAGGAATCTCGGCCTTCGATACTGATAGCGAAAGCGAGGAGGAGCCTCCTCGGCAGCGCTCAAGTCCCACAAAAGTTTTTCGTACTATTCGAAGGAGAGCATCGGGTTTCCTTGGCAGACAAAATAAGTCCTGAGAGTGACCCTATCCTCAGTACATGCCAACCTCTGTTGCACACTCAGCGCACAGGTCGGCGTGCTGTTCAAATGCATAGTATTCAGCTCTCCCTGTGAATATTTCCTTGCTCACGTCTGCGCCCCGTACACATAACGAGACGGCGAGCATTGCTAAGTACAGTGACTGACTCGATCAATCAGGTCAGATCCAGGATGCGATATGCAGGGGATCTCATCTCTGAGCTACGACAAATGTGATGAGGACTTCTGACTGGGCTTGCGATCAAGTTGGACTTGCTCTTCAGCAACAGCAGCACAGCCCCAGCTCTCATCGCCAGGACAGAGAACTCCCGCACGATTTTCAGCCCAGGATCCCATGTTGTGGCGCCACATCCACCTGCCACGCTCCTGCTTGCTACATACGTAGGAGATGACCTGAACACGGATGAGCGACAGCGATGTTGTCAATAGCCCACTCTCGTATTGTCAATGTCTCAATTCCGGCTTCACAGCGAAGCCTCATCGAATGGCATTCAAAGGTAGATAGAGTACATCCAGCTATGCCTAGGCAAATCGATCGTCGATTTTATGACATTCGAGACCGTGTCGGAGACCTAATTCGTGTCCGACACAAGTCTGGAGCGTAATTTCTCTGGAAAATCGATCGGTGCTGGCCCAAGTTAAAAGACAGCCAGAGCAAGTCTGGACTCTAATTCTACATACATACATAATAACCCCTTGACTGTCCTCCCTTGTATTTTCCGTTTGAAACCTTGTATTATCTGTTTGGAATGATTCGTCTGAGATTTGGGCCGAGACGTAGGAAGATTTAGCTTCACATACATCCTTTCAGCTGACATAATACATTGTATGCGACGATCTATCTGTTTCAAAGTCCGGAAATCCCATATCTTATATAAACAAAGTCTTTCTGCAAGCACGCATCCTCGATTCCATCCGATTCCTCTTGAAGCTATTTCAATCCGGACTAACGTCACCAGAACCTACACCAGTGGCAACGTTGGAAGAATAATCACTGCGATACAGGCTTATTGACACTTGACCAAAGCTCTAACAATGATTCGATATGGCATCGAACGGTGGCGGGAGTGTCTGTGGGCAGATCGACCCGAATACATCCACTGAACAGGCTCCATATGAACACGGCCGAGCCGTGAGCGGGATCTGGAGTGAACTCTTTCCGGCACCCGAGATCGCTACTGAGAAGACAGCCACTAGCAAACAGCTCTGGCAAGATCCTCCCGACAACGCTGAATCTCGTGCATCTGAACAGCCGGCAAAGCCAGGCTTTTTTCAGAGAGGTGCAAAGAAGCCCCGACCCAAATTGTCCTATTCACAACTGACTGGCTACGATGGACAACGATTCGACCCCCTTCAGGGGACAAACTTTAATACGGCCTCCGCCCTCAGCGAATCAGCTGGCCCCACCGGTACTGAGCTGGAAGATCCCCAAGGGAACACTGATACTGAGAGGCAAACCGCCACAGAGTCAAGGAACAAACTGTCTTCTCGCTGCTCAATACTCTGAGCTCGGCTTTTTGAACCGAGTTCATCAATGTTTGTTCTCATCCTGTCCAGCAAAGCCTCGCTATCATCTTCCTAGTAGACTTTGCACTTTGCGTTTCATGCTGTGATGCATCATCCGCGTGCTCCAATGGGGGCGGCAGTACCTCATGAGAAGCTATAGTCTCGTCCACCTCTGACAAGACATCGAGACAACACCGCAGATCACAGGCGGATCTGTAAACGACGGAGCACAGCGCCAGACAGGACAGCTGCGCATACAGCACGATTTCAAGCGTCCAGCGACAGCAGGGCTTGCCACATTCCAGAGTGCCACCCCTGACACAGGCTGACGCTGATCGGCGTTTACGGGATTGTGCTCATTGTGGCGAATTTCGAATATCATCCCCAGGTCGCCCCCGCAACTGAGAAACTCACAACTTTATAGACAACCTCTTTCAATCCACCTTCATAGACCCTATAGTTCATCGCACACCATGTCTGAGCCTCTTGTCTTCAAGGGTACCCTCGCCGGACACTCCGGCTGGGTCACCGCCATTGCTACCAGCCCCGAAAACCCAGACATGATCTTGACCGCTTCTCGAGGTGAGCTAGATCGGCAGCTCTGCATTGTACATGACTGATCCGTGTGCAGACAAGACTATCATCGTCTGGCAGCTGTCCCGAGACGACACTTCTTTCGGATTCCCGAAGAAGATCCTCCACGGACACAACCACTTTGTCTCTGACGTTGTCATTTCCTCAGACGGCCAATTCGCCCTATCCTCATCTTGGGACAAGACTTTGAGACTGTGGGATTTGAACACTGGTTTGACCACCCGAAAGTTCGTTGGCCACACTGGAGATGTTCTTTCGTGAGTTCCGGCATGATCGTGTCTCTCTTCTTGTGCTCATCATCTTCCTTTAGCGTTTCCTTCTCCGCCGACAACCGACAGATCGTCTCCGCTTCCCGAGACCGAAGCATCAAGCTCTGGAACACTCTCGGTGAATGCAAGTTCAACATTATTGATGACGGCCACACCGAGTGGTAAGTGTATTCAGGTCTGTGTGGAATCTCGCTGAGGCCTCTACAGGGTTTCCTGCGTTCGATTCTCCCCCAACCCCGTTATCCCTGTCATCGTTTCCGCCGGTTGGGACAAAGTCGTCAAGGTGAGTTTTCCATGTCCTATCTATTCTTCTCCCAACATGATGTGATCTATATATTTGCTACTTCAGAGGGCTTGCCCAATGAGACAACATTTTCCACCGAGATCTCTGATTCCATCCCTTTGCATTGCCTTGTGGTGAATCGAGACGCTGACGGTCCGTTAGGTGTGGGAGCTCTCCAAATGCAAGCTCAAGACAAACCACTACGGACACACTGGATACATCAACACTCTTGCTGTCTCTCCTGACGGTTCCCTCGCTGCCTCTGGTGGAAAGGATGGAATCACCATGCTTTGGGACCTCAACGACGGCAAGCACTTGTACAGTCTCGAGGCCGGTGACATTGTCAACGCCTTGGTTTTCAGCCCTAACAGATACTGGCTGTGTGCTGCTACCTCCACTTCCATCAAGATCTTCGACCTCGAGTCCAAGTGAGTCCAGCGGGCTGACTTGCAGCAAGACAAGCTGACTTTCATCAGGTCCATTGTCGACGACCTCCGAGCCGACTCTGTCGAGCCTGGTGCCGAGAACTCCGACTCCAAGCGCCCTCAATGTCTCTCTCTCGCCTGGTCCGCCGACGGCCAAACCCTCTTCGGTGGATTCAGCGACAACCTCGTCCGAGTCTGGACCGTCGTCGCTGCTTAAATTGCTCTTAGAGGATCATGTGCATGCATTATCGTTGGGCATAGAGTCGACAGTGACCCTGCATTATAAGTCGTATTCGTCAGAGTCCGAGTCGTCACGCTTCCGCTGTATCTGCAAGATCGGTGTGTCAGTCATTGTTGCATATCTGTGTTGACGACGCACTGTGATACCGGCACCAAGTGACTTTGTGCGAGCTCCAGTTGTGGATACAGTGGGAGCAGCGCCAGTTTTGGCTTGTGGCGGATTGGAGACCTGATTCTTTGTCAGTTCACTGGCCATTGACAAAAGCGCTAAGAGCTTCACCTGCTCTAACAAGTTCTTCAGCGCATCATCCGAGACCTGCCCTCTGATTTGTCCAGACGTCCCCATGCGTACTAATAATTCTTCAACCTGAGCAGCGAGTTGAGGTCGTGTGAGTGATATTCGAGAGACTGTATGGATGGAGGGAGTCAGTACATAAGGAGATTCCTCTAAACGTCCTGCCTCACGTCTCTCTCGTGCTGCTGAATCCAGCATTGCCTGTATCATTGTCCTTTTCATCTCTTCCTGCGCTTGTGCTCGTTCCCTAGCAGCTGCCTGCTCCTGTTCTGAGGACCCCTGCCCACCAGCCGTACCTGCCCCTGAGGCTCCACCACTAAGACCAGAAGGTCCAGCACCGGAAGGCGGAGCAGCCGGTCGCAATCCTTGTGGCAGCTGGAAGTTGGACATGCTATTTTGTGATATGACTTCAGAAGCGTAGTAGTGTATCCTTCGGGAGATGAACAGCTGGTAGGTGTTTGTAATAGGCGTGACACACCACGCGGGTCGGAAGCCCGCATGCCTAATTGGGTGTTCCGGTAACTTCCACCCGGCGAGTCGGAGATCGAAGCCCAAAGTTGCTACATTCACCATCATATCGTGTGCATAGCTCGAAAGGCAAAGTAAGTGGGATCAAGCTGGTAGTTTCTACGGGGAGGAGCATGACGCTTACCAGTTCCCAGAGCTCTTTTCTCAGAACAACGCTCTGAACACTTGATCTGGATAACACCACGATTCACCATGTCCGGAGTAACCAGAACGCTGGGTCCAGAGTCTGGAGGAGCTAGTTCAGAGAAGCCCGGCAGGCAACGAGGCCCGGTCGAGGAGGTCATTGCAAAACGAATGAGACAGGTCGGCAAGAAATTGGTAAATCTAATGCAGTCACAGCCGTGAGGTCCGCCCGCCTGACGCATGAATTGCAGCAACGAATCAAGGCGTATTCGTCCATTGAAGGTGCAAAGCTCAACGCGGACCAGAAGGCCGCTTTGACCACTTTACCTGCTCTTGAAGCCGTCTATAAGGAGCTCGAGGACCTTATCAAAGAGAAGGGCCCGGTTGATGTGGGTTGGATGCAGGTCTGAAGACTTCGCTAAACATCATTCAGGAACAAGAGCTCATCCAGGCTGCGAAGCTTAGAGAAGCCCAGGAAGCTGCGAACGCCAGCGCATCTTCTGGAGCCTCGGCAATATTTGAGTCCTACAAGGTAAGTCGCCTCCAGAATGCAAGAGACAGGGCTCACGTTTATCAGGCATCTCTCGCCAAGAATCTCCCTCCATTCATCCGCCTGCATTCTCTCCTTCATCCCGCCAGACCCTCGGATCATGAACACTTGACCTTTGGTCATCTCACGCTACCTCACAATCTTCAAGATGAAGTTCAGGCCACCGATATTCTACGAGTTGGCCGTATGTGGGCAGATTTGCAGAGAGACGAAGATTCTGCTCGGAGAGTGCTCGATCTGCTCGCTGGTGGACCGGATGGAGAGGACAGCGAGAGTGAGTCGTCCAAGCTGAAAAGCGTCTTCAGTGTCTGATGAGCATGAGCAGATGACCATGTGCACCACCTGCTCGGGCTCTTGTCCGAATCACAGACTGGTCAGGACCAATTGGACTCCTCTCAGCATTCGGCTCAAATTGAAACAGGAAACCCCGCCGCAGAAGCATACGAATCGGAAACGAGAACAGCACCACCGTCCATTACTGCGAATTCTGCTTATCCGCCTAACGGGTATGGCGAAATGCCAGAAGAGACGGCCGAGGCTGAACCTGTGAAAGACAACGGAGGAGCGATCAACTTCTTGCAAGCGGACGAGTTGGGAGCTGGAGAAGATGGAGGCGGTGACGCGGTCGACGCGGGCACCGAGCATAGCTTCGAGGTCGTCCCCATGCTCGAGCCTCACCAGGTAAGCTATGACCTTTCGCGGCGTACTACGTTCTTGAAAGGCTCACTGTCTCATGCCAGACCTCCGGAATGCAACCTCCCGTCGATTATCTGCAGCATGACGCTCTACCTGCTTCAAGGACAGTAACCCCCTCTCGTTTCGATCTCACGTCTCAGGTGGACTCACAGCCTGCCAACTGGGCAGACCTAGATCAGGAAGACAATGAAAACCAGCAGGATGGGACAGTAGCTGCTGATGAAGAAGCTACCGCAAGCAACGTTCACGTTGGTGCTCAGACCAACCACGCCGAGACACCATCGGAGGAGCCTTCCAAGGTCGATTCGTCCGAGCATGCTGCATCCTCTTCACGCCGAACACCCGACTCAAAGCAGACGCCTCGTCGACCAAATGATCCCAAGCGAACCAAATCTGGAGGAGGTGCTCAGCAAGAACGTCAACGACAGGCGAAGGAACCAGCGAGAAAGACAGTAGTTGACGAAGATGGATTCGAGATGAAAGTAAGACGGGCACCTGCCCCGGTCAGTCGAGGACGTGGGCGCGGAGGATCCAGAGGAGGAGCGAGACCCGAAGGCCGTGGTGCTTCGCAGGGCGGAAGGTCAGGTTCCGGCCCACGGCCCAATGGGTCTGCGGAAGGGCAGGGCAATGGAGCCGGACAGGGTATGTCGAAGAACAATGGTCAGAACCAGAGACGTCGAGAGCAGGGCGGAGGTCAGACCGGGACCACTGGACAAGCTCAGACGCCAAAAGAGAGCATCTTCAAGCCTGCCCAAACAGCCTCAGGCACCGCATGATATAGGTGCAATTGAGAAGGGTACGGACATGAAAAGGAGAGACTTAGCGGCGGGAGGAGAAGTGTACGATGATTGGCGTGGTCCAACGCATTGAGCATTCCTACATCCTATCCTCAGTAGCATGCAAAACTCGGCGCAATAGCTGCAACGAAGTCTGACCAATTGCAAACACACGACGGTCAATGCTTCCACGATATTGGCGCAGAACCATACTAACCATACTGGTTGCAAAATGACGAAACATTTTTGATTTTTGAACAACGGTTACTCTTGTCTCTTGTCTCTTTCGCTCTTAGCATCCTCATGAGGCCCCGTCCAAGCGCGCCAGGTCCCCAATTCAATCACAGGGAGGTTTTCGAGCGGGATGTTTGCTGGGTTGGCTCTCTGAAAACAGCCGCATCGGCATGGGCCATGCTGGACACTCGGTAATATTCTCAAATGCCCTCAATGGACATGATTCCCAGGGCCAAGGAAAATGTCGAGTCTAGTTCAGGGGAGAGTGCATAATGACAGAGGAGGGTCACAGCGACTATTGCTGCAGCATCGAAGCTCGCGATACTTTCGCTGGCTTCTTTCTACAATGGATGCCCGACAAGTGTTTCCAAAGATCGACGCTAGCCATCGCGCCTGATTTCTCAATTTCTCAGCTCGAATCTCTAGGCTGGAAATGGACCATCTCTTCTCTTTTTCATGACGGTGTATTGCGGGCACTGGCTGCGGGACAGAAGGCTCATGCATGGAGCTAATGAGTCAAGGTTGTGATCACTGGTTTGCATAACATTCAGCTTGCCAGCCTCTCTGATGTTCTTGGCCTTCTGAGGGAGGACAGGAGCAACTGGAGACGGACTGAGATTGGGAACTCTCGTGTCTGTCAATCTTTGTGTCGCTCTGAATAGAGACGCGCACCTGACTGGAAAAGCTGATAAAGCTGGTCGCTTCATTCGAGATACATGACCGTAACACATCAAGATCACAAGCATCGAATCTGCAAGAAGGCCCGTCGAAGTCCGCCGCGCGCCTGTCTAGGTTGAGAAACGGTCTTCAGGTCGTCTTGGAGATTACTGGAATGTCGAGCGCCAGATATTGGAGATGTCGTATGCGAACATTGGTTCATCCCGATGCGTCATGCGAGGATATTCATGGAGTACCGGAGAAGGTGTTGAAAGAGGTGGATGATAACGACTTGCTGGATGTCGAAGAAGAGCCTGATGGTAAACGGGATGTGGGTGCAGGAAGCCAACCGCTACCCGATTACCTTTCCTACTCCGAGGTGAGGGCCACTGTATGAACCAGATATGAAGACGCTGACTGACCCAACAGTACGGAACCATGGTAAACGGTCAATGGGTGCAGACTGGAACGATAGTCGAAGTCGCTCAAACGTGTAAGCAAAACCTTGGCATCGCCGAGGGAAGGGACAACCGCTGATGGCTTTCTAGACTATGGACAATGGATTCCTCTCGGACCAGGTTGGACGTACGGCGGGATGTATTCACCTACTGGAAACGCAGGCGCGTCCCCTGGACCATCTCCGACCGTCAACTACGCGCCGCAATACGCCGCTCAACCACAGTCTGAAGATCCCTCAGAGGCTGATGCCAGCGATGCAAGTCCTTCTGCGGCGGATGATGGATCTCCAGAATCATGGCAGCAGTCTACTCCTCCCAGCGCAGTTCCTGAGCTCGATGACTCTTCGCCGTCGGCAGCTGCCTCGCCGATGCCCGCTGCCAGTCCAAACCCTGCGACCTTGGCGCATGCCCTAGTCAACCCATCGCCCTCGCCCCTCACTGCCCCGCTCCCGACCCTCATCGTTTCGCCTCAAATGACTGTGACGGTGACAGATACGGAGATCACTGAGCTATTGGCATCCACAGGCATGTCGACGACTTTGACTGGATCATCCTCCTCTTCTTCGTCGAAGCATACCACTAGCCGATTGGACACGATCACGTACAGCCCTCTACCAGCCAAATACTTGACTTCTCTTCCTAACTCCGCTTACATTTCCAGCATGCCGACGTTCGCTTCCAACTCTTCTTCGACTTCAGCTTGCGCTTCCTGTAGTCCGGCGAAGCTCGCCGCCAACAGTGATTTTGCACCATTGGTACCGGCCATTGTCGTGCCTCTTTTGGCCATTATTGCCATTATCGCTGGAGTCCTGTATTACCTCTGGCGGAAGTCGAGAAGAAATCAGCTGATAACTCGCACCCGACCCGTCGGCTTTGGTTCGTGGCTGATTGGACTCGTCAATCCAAAAGCCAAGAAAAGACAGCGGGATCGATACACCAGAATAGCTCCCTCTACTCCGCTGAGCAGCAGACGGTCCATTCTCAAGACTAGCGAATACGATGCCTCCTCACCAGGAGCTAAGACGCCGGACGAGAAGTCTGATCTACTGTCGAATCATCATCGCAGCTTATCTGTGCATTCCAATTATACCACACCTCAAGGTCAAGTTGATCAAGGTCTGATAGGTCGAATATCCGGAGGTATCGCTGCCATCACGCCATCTAGATGGGCAGGTGGTAAGGACTCGCCCAGTCCAAGGAGAACAAGTGGTCACAGTGTCGAGCGGGGCTATTCTGAGGATGGTCATGGACCTTATGGCCATCTTTCACCGGATAACCCGTACCGAAGTGCTGTATCTGCGAATGGATTCGGTGGAGCATCGACCTCACCCCACGGATTGCAATACGTCTCTCTGGATTCGCAAGATCGTGATGGACCTCTGATACTATACAATCCAAGCCCGGCCAGCACTCTTCCTCCTCCAGAGGGAAGTCTGCAACGCTCGAAATCCGAGTATACGCCGTCACGACCGAGCGGTCTGCGACACGTCCAGACTGCCATGTACGGGAGCCCTCCGCCGTTTCATCTATCTCGTTCGTCCGGCTACATGAACTCGGGCGATCGAAAGACTCTCGCTCAGACGATTTATGGCGACGGGCAAGATATGGGGGAGATGAATATGGCCATCTACGCTGAAAGAGCTCACGACATCAGACGGGGTCTCATGTCCCCTGACAGTGTCTTTGAGTAAGTTTCCGATCCTTCGAAGAATGTCAGCATGAAACTGATGTGCTGGGGTTTCAGCACTGGTTCGCCCGTCCTGCGCAACGCCATTTCACCTGTCAACTTCCCCATCGCTCAGCCCATCAGCGATTCTGGGCACATATTGCCACCGCTTCCACGAAAGCAGATCAAATATGGTCCAGATGGACGCATCATTTTACCACCAGAGTATTCGGCTTATGCGGAGTATCCTGATCTGCTGTCCCAGTATGCTCGTTCAACGCCTGGAGTCGGTAGGAACGAGTCAGGTGTCATTTCACCGGGAGTCAATGACCTGTCACCAGAAAGTGCATACCCATCCACCGTGGATAACCACCACAACGTACCTAATATCATGGATATTCTAGCCAATTACGGATACGATCCTAAAGCTGTGAATCCCATCGCATACACCGTTACAGGTCCGTCGAAATCTCCACCAGCCCTTATGGAACCGATGCCGATGCATCACGAGAGGCAACGTCGTGGCAGCCATTTGGAAGGAGGTTTGATGCCGTCTGGTCAGAAATCCCCACACGGGGCTAGAGGTCCCTCGCGGACCCCAGGGTCACCCCGTTCACCTCGACGAAAAGGATACGCGGTATTTGATGAACCCGGGAGCCCATCGCCAAAACCTCGAGGCAAATCTAGGACGGGCATGTCAGAAGTCAGTCATTATTCTGACGAGCGAGAGACGGTGATCTCGGGCAATGGGCGATTAGCAGACTTGATCCGGAAACGATCCGCCGAGGTGAGCTGAACGATTATACTCGGCCGAGGAGCAGATGTGCTGATCTGATTTCAGCCAGTTGCTTCACCAGCGCCTGGAAGACCGGTCTCTACCGCCGCCGCGACTGTTTACACGGCGCCGTCAGAAAGTCGATCTAAGAGCAGTGGCCCATCTGCGCATGGTCATGCAGGTCAAGAGCGGTGAGTGTCTGCCCTGTTTGTGTACGATCTGGCACCTTGGATGACACTGAATGCCAATGCCAGACAATCACCTGGTCCGGCGATCCGACATCAAACTCCACTCAAAGTACCGGGTGGTTGGTCCGACATGCCGCCCCCACCTCGTCTTCAGGGTTTTGATACTCTGTCACAAGCTCATGAGGCTGATTTCGGAACGAGACCGGAAGGTGGAGTTGAGGAACATGCGGGGTCTCAGGCGGGTCCAGGCGGTTCGGGATGGTTCAAATGGATTACCGATGCTGGCGGTAATACGATGAGTAGGGGGGCTTGAGGGTGTGCCCACGGGTATCAGACTCGAGGGGTCAGTTGGTATTACAGGCGATCCCGCTTTCGATAGAGAGAACGATTCACAGGCCTCGTTAGAGTAATTGTCACGATTTGATGATCTTACGATGCACGACGATACGTTTGAGTTGGAAAAAGCGTAATCACAAAAGACGGCCGTGATCCTGTATGACGTGCACACGGTGCGACGTTCAGCTCCCTCTCTATCTTCTGGTCCGTCTCATCTTTAATCTACGCCGCCTTGCCTTTGCCTAGACCACCTGGCCAAGGGAACATGACGGACGTATCCTCGACATACTTTCTATAAGCAGGGTCCTTACCCCACTTCTTCTCTCCACTCTTCTCCAAGGGCGGTACACCAGATCCATACCTCAACAAGAGATAAGTGAAGATGGGTGATACCCAGACAAGGTATCGACCCGGCGTAGGTGGCAAGACCGTCAAGGCCATGAGGGGAGGTCCAGCTTGCAGGAAAGCTTCGCCGACGTAATTTGGATGTCTGGAAAGTGACCACAAACCGGAACTGATGAATTGCTCATCGTGTTTCTTGTCGTTCTTGTCTTGTCTCCAAGCTGATTTCTCTATTGGGGAGGATATGGTCACTCAAAAACTCATGCGATGCTTTTTGATTCCAACTCACGTCGATCCGCAATGATCTCGAACCCAATGCCGCTCATCCAAATACCGGCACCGATCAAGTCTCGGATTCCCAAAGCGGGTTGTGCGGCAGGAAGCAAGTTGACGAGGATAGCTGGTAAAGTCACTGCGGAGACCCATGCGGCTTGACCGAGCCTACGATCATGACCAAGTCAGCAAGCAGGCTTTGATGACTTGTCATTCGATCGACTTGCCATGCGCCAGAAAAGGCAGCGGGACTCTGCTTGATCTCGTCAAACCGACTATCCTTACCACTCTTTTTGATCCTCTACGAGAAACGAGACAGAGGGTAGGACGTATCAGCGTATGCTCGTTCTGGAGTCTGCGAGAATGGCACTCACTTGGAAGAGGAACGAACCGAGTCTTCCGGCCCAAAGCAGATACAAAGCAGTGATCAGAATCTGTCGAGGGTGATGAGATCTAGGGTGGAAAGTCGCCAATGAGAGTCTTCCGGCAGAATAGGCAGTCCGAACCGTGGGGTAATACTGTCAGGCACCAACGTCATCAGTAGAGCGTTCGACCTTGTAAGATGATGGGTGTTTTTTTCTTCTTATTTCAACTCACAAATGAGAACAGGGCCGTGGTGATGAAACCGAGTGACCCAGCAAGGTCAAAATACTTCTCGGTCTTGTTCGGAATGGCATGAGCGGCGAACAGTGCTTGAAAGCCGAATCTGTGTGCGACGGCCAAGTATGAGTTCTCTTCTCTAAGGCTCCTCACAAATGAAGCAACTCACGCAAATCCCACAACTCCGCCAAGACGGGATACTGTTCCCGGATGTAAGCCGAGGAATGTCATAGTGATCAAGAAAACAGCAGCTGCGACTGAATTCAGCAGAAGAAGAACAGCGAGCGTTGACTGCTCTAGTGGTCTGTCGCTGCAAGGAGACACGAAGACGGGCGGGCCCCAAAGGGATGAAAGGACCGACACTTCTATATACGCGACTGATTATTTCGTTGAACCCGAGCTGATCACCGAGGTCCCGTTCCCCAAAAAAAAGACGTCATCGATCAGGAAGATCTTGCGATCAGACACCGGGTCACACAAGCAAGGATACACAACATGCATTGAATATGATCACAAGCTACAAATGACAGGGGATGTTCAAATCGTTTTACACTATACTGAAGACTACAGGACAGATCACCCAGCTCATACTTGAGCCCTTGCTCACAGAGACTCAGGGCCAAGGTCGAACGCAAAATCTTCTTGCAACCAAAGATCCTCTGTCAGGAGCGGCATTTCCAAATCATTGAACGCAGGACCTTCCGGTACCGTGACGTTTCTCTCCTTGATCGTCGCCGGACGTGCCAAATTCGTCTGACTGGACATGCGAGAGACAGCTTTTGGACCCGATGCGGCGAGCGGTCGAGCTATGGGTCGCTGGAAAGGGGTTTGTCTGGGGAACGTGGTGGATGATTGGGCTCCAGGAAGCTTCCGTGCGAGTGCTGTCTGCGCAAGAGGCCCTCTGCCGACAGGCAGACGAGCTCGACTGGACTTCGCACCGGGCGGCGCGATAGGACGAGGCACGGGCATGACGCTGGGTTTCGCCGCCAATCGTCTGAATTCGGGCTCTTCCAGCATTTCCTCATCTTGCCAAGCGTGATCAGTTTGATGTCATGATTGCGAGGTGTTCACTCACCACAAAGACGGACGGCTGTAGTCTCTTCACATGACGGCTCGAGATCTGGGTCTTGGACCGATTCCGAAGGCCCGCCTGGCTGCCAGAGTGGAGGTACACTTGCAAGTTTCGCCAAGCTCGCCTGATCTGGCATTTCAAATGGCGGTTCCCAGGGCAACTCTGAGTGGATGTCAGCGTCAACACGGTCAAGTCGTGTCGTTTGCCGCACCTTGAACAGACGGAGGCATGTATTCAGGCTCATCATCCATCTCCTCATCTAGCTCCTCTACCTCATTGATACCTCCGAGATCAACGGCCTCCGGTCCCTCAGTGATGCTGCCCAGACTGTGCTCTTCTTCCCATCTAGGATTTGGTGTTTGGAACTCGGGTTGCGACGGGGTCAGAGACTGACGAGATCTTCGTCGAGTACGCGCCGCTGAAGGCAGGGGCGTAGGTCCAGGGGATGGCTGTCCGGGTTTGATGCTCTGTCGTGACTTGCTAGAGGGCAAAGGCGTTGGACCAGGAGACTGTTTGGAAGAATGGGATTTTGGTGCGTTGAGTTTCGTACGAGTTGTCGACAGTTGCAAGTTTGACAGATGGTGCGTGGGTGAGACAAAGTTTGGGATCTGAGCAGCAGATGGAGCAGGCGTACGGAGCGACGCAAATGTCTGAACCTGTCGACGTGGTCCTGGCGTTTTGTGCGATTTGGATTGAGTCGGGGCAGCGTTGGTTAACGCTTGCTTGGTGGTGGAGGCGAACAATCTTTTTGGTTCTGATCAGACGTCAATGAATGACAATAAATACTCCTTTTGAGACTGACCTATATCATGCGCATCCCCTTTACCCTTTTCACCCTTCTCAGCCTGTTGACCACCGCCTGCGCCGCCCCCGCCGAGAGCATTGCCGTCTTTGGCTCCTCCAGCCGTTCCAATTTTTGGACCGAGACCGACGCGAATACTCGTGCCGGGTGCCTTGCCTAATAGTCCGGCCCTGCTTGGAGTCTTGGATGGTAGACCAGAAGCTGCATTTTCCTTGTCCAGATTTTTACGAGAGGTCGTATGGATTGGGTTGGGTATATGATGATAGGTACGTGAAAAGTGGGAGGTCGAAGGATGCACAAACATGGTGATTTCGTCGTTCAGAGAAACGCACGGATCACCTCGCTGCAGCTTCACCGGCTAAGATCATCCAACGAACAGGGGAGGCCAAACCCAATCGCCTGATCCCTCGTTGTCGGTGATTTCAGAAGACGGGATTGATCCAATGTTGAAAGAAGGAAGCAAGCACTAAATAATTGTGAGCCACCCGCTGGTGAAAAGTCACTCGCGTCTCGGAGTGCCACATTGGATATAATCCCGATCATAAGCCATTTATATCGCCGAAAAGCCCACCCCCGACACGAGGCATTAGCGAAGACCCGACCTCCACAGCCAAGGAAGGAGAGGGATACAGCTTCAACAACTTTTGGATCACTCTCTCATCTAACCAGGAACTGTCAACTGGATCCCACATAGCAGGAGCTAAACAGCACATAGGTGAGTGACTTCCTCTCACTGGGGCCGTTTTCGAGCTGACCATGATGTTCCCCCCTCCTTTTGTCATATCAATTTCGACCCGTACTCTGGAATTTCGTGTAACTGGTTGTTCGACACGTACAGCTGAGCTCTTCTGACAACTCTCCCCTCTACTCCTTTCACACCTTCCTCGCATCGCTCATTTCAGACTCTCAAGATGGACAAGGAAAAGCTCGCCAAGCTCCAAGCTCAAGTCCGAATTGGTGAGTCGCAGGGTATAGAAATGCGGCATTCCGTGTGGTCGTCTACGCTGTTCCGTATACATTTTAACTGATGCTGCCCTCTATCAGGTGGAAAGGGAACGCCTCGACGAAAGCAGGTCAAGAAGTCTGTTACTTCTACCCAAGGAGATGACCGTAAACTTCAAGCTGCTTTGAAGAAGCTCGGTGTGCAACCTATCACTGGAGTCGAGGAAGTCAACATGTTCAAGGAGGATGGAAACGTGTTGCACTTCAACGCTCCAAGGGGTGAGCCACTTTGTGTTAGAGTCTCTTCGCACCCAGCTGACACTTTTTCCTTTCTCTTTAACTTCTTTTTAGTCCAAGCCGCCTTGCCTGCCAACACACTCGCCATAACAGGATCCGGTCAGACAAAAGAATTGACGGAACTTGTTCCTGGCATTTTGAACCAGCTTGGACCCGACTCGCTTGCCAGTCTCAGACGTCTGGCTGAGTCTTACCAGTCCATGACTGCGAGACAAGCTGCTGCCGCTGCTGCTGCTGGAGGTGCAGGTGCCGGGGCCGGAGAGAAGAAGGAAGGCGAAGTTGGAGATGACGACGAGATCCCAGACTTGGTGGAGAACTTTGAAGAGGAGGGAGAGAAAAAGGCAGCTGCCGATCTTGAAGACTTGGAGTAGGCAAGAAAAAAACACTGCCTACTCTCTCTCTCTCTCGATCTTTTTTTGAGGAATGCCATTCTGGACGGGACACGGGCTCTACAAAGTCGGGTCTTGAGACAAGAGATCACCATGTATACTGCATCTCTATGGTCAATCTGACAGCCTGTCTGTTGCACCTGCTTTGTACGAGCGCACCTCGCCTGCGGAATCTTTCGCTGCCTCTCTTTGTGCCTTCATCTCCCTATAACGCTTCACCACCCGTTCCCTCTCCTCTGCCAAGATCCTCTCCTGCCCAGCGCTCAAGCCACTTTTCCCTAATCCTTTCGCGCCCCAAACGGATGATGGTCTATCAGGACCCTTCTTCAGATGCAAAAGCGTGGGAGGAGCTTGGGCAATGTCATTGACTCGTTTGCGAACAGGTGCAACGTCGAATTCCTGCTTTCTCTTGCGTTGTTTCTGCCCCGGCCCCGCCGCGTTGTCCTTTTCCTCCACTTCACCGCCTCGGGCCTGCATAGTGGGATGGTCTCCCTCCTTCTCCTTGCCTTTGGATCCCTTCGCTGCTTTTCCTTGCCGTTGCTGGGCAGCCTTGATGGCTTTACTGACTCCAGGTCTGAGCAGAGACTCCACCCGTCGATTATAATCTCCAAGCGTTTCATGAGGCATAATTCTCGGGACAGACGGACCAGCCATGTTGACCTTGTTGGAGTCGTCTCCAGGATTTTGGTTCGACTTTGAGGCTTTGATAGGTTTCTGCGATTTCGTTGTCCTCGCCTCGTCCGTCTTGCCATCGGTCACCTTTCGTTTCTTGCCCTTTCTCTCGCCCGTATCTTCAGACGTCTTCCGCCCCGAAGCGCGGAAGGAGCTCTGTACAGCCCACGAATTGAGTATTCTGCTGGCCGACTTTGGTGCATCATCCACGGCCGAAGATGACTTTGGCGCAAGATTGAAACCTCTAGATTGGAAGGGATCAGCGGGGGGACGGATGACATGGATTGAACCTTACTTCTTGGCGACTTCGGCTTCCCTGACGGACCTCTTGGCTCCTTTTCCCTCTAAATCAGTATCCATCCTCCTGGAAACTCATTGCAGTCCGTACTCACGCTTATGCGGCATGTTGCACTGTATTGTGCTGTCTTCAACTCAAGTGTTCTAGCGGTCGTCAAAAATTAGAGCAGAGAGACCACACATATTACGTAACGCAATGACCTGGTGCCGTGATCCCGGACTTTGGTGTCTACAGTTGCATAAGCCCAGTCTGTGTGGGGAAACAATCAGTGGGGAATAGCATGCAAAGATCAATGACCACTCAGGCGACAGAGGTAGCTGGCATGATCATCATCCTCCCAATCGATTTAGGTGTTCTGTTAAGCTGTCATTTCCGTCCGTTGTGCCACTGTTTTTATCTTCATTCAACATTTTTGGAAAAGAAAAAGTCCAAAACTCGGGTACAGGATGCGTTGTACAGAACACTTGACGAGTTCTGCGGAAAAGCCTGGACGTACGGCAGCATGTTCAAGTTCAACTTCGAGCTAGTGAGTGTGAACTACGTCCTCGAGCGAGAGTCGCGGCTGATACCCACTCGCTCGAAGGATGAAGCAGAAGTCGATAACGAATTCGGCGGTACTGCCTCCTCCTTCTTAGATGGCTGTCCGATCAATGTAGAGGCAGGACCTAGCAGACCTCGGGCTGTGATGCCATGCCATACGGTCTCGTTAGATCAGCTTGTGAGTGATTTTTTTGCTGTAGCTTGCAGCTCACTCGCTGTGCTCGGCTATCATAGCTGGACCGTCTACCGGATAAGATTTCGTATTCGCCCATTGCGATACCTGGTAGTCGATCCCTGCTTCGGAGAGATCTTTTCGACGCTAGGTTTCAGCTTGCCAGCGAACATAATACTGCACCCCATTCTGACCCCGTGAATGGAGCATCAACGGAATCTGACCTGCCGCCCGAGGCTGGAGGTGAGAACCAAGGCGAAGGAGTCATCGATGTTCACTCGGATCTCATCCCTGGCTTTTACGAGGGTGGCCTAAAGACTTGGGAAGGAGGTGTTGACTTGGTAGAGGTGTTGAGCGAGGTGAAGGACATAGCGGACTGGATCAGAGGAAGTTCAATCCTAGAGGTAAGTCTGGGCATGAAGCACGTTTTATGGTATTTGGCTGAGCGGAAACTCCTTCAAGGTCGGCTGTGGGACATCACTCCCGACATCGTTTCTTTTGGGAAGGATCTTGTCGACGCCTGGCAGCTCGAGCTCTCGAACAACTTTCAGACTACAAGACTACAATCTGTCCGTCTTATCCCTCGTAACGCTGCCCAATCTGTTGCTCGCGGCATTACCCCATATCCCTCCAGACTCGCTCTTGCCAGCGGAACAAGTCGAGGACGTGGAGCAAGTCTTACCTGATCTCGATGCCTCTGGCGAGTTGGTCATCTCGCCAGAGCTTAAGCAAGGCTTCAAGATGCTGCTTCAGAAGTGTCATGTGGATCTCTTATTTGATTACGGAGCATGGTCAGGGCTCGTCGAGAATCTCAAGAGTGCCCCTCAACAGCGGTTTGATCTCATTTTGACTTCCGAGACCATCTATTCGGAAGATTCAGTCGATGATCTGATGGACGTCTTGAGAATCGGGTCGACCGGCACTGCATCACGAGAAGAACATGGTGATAAGCAACACACCGCTGTCGAGTTGGCGGACAGCATAGCTGACTTGAGCGTACGCGACAGGTGGGATTTATTACCACTACGCGAACAATCAAGCGCGGTCATCCTCGTTGGAGCCAAGGCAAGTGATTTCCATCCTCCTACATGTCGAGTATATCTCTCTTATGCTCCTCGTGCAGGTGCTCTACTTTGGCGTAGGCGGAGGTCTACAGGCATTCTTGGATGCCGTCAAAGCCAATGGCGGATGGTATGAAACAATCAAGGGTTGGACAGCCGGTGTAGGTCGAAAGGTGGTCAGGGTAGGATGGTGAGGTGGGCGAGACACCTCCCTCGCATTTGCTGTGGTGCGGTACACACAGCACAATCGACGATGCGGAAGCTGAGGAAATCCAGGGGAGGGAGAGAGAGAGGAGTCTGGCCAAGATGCAATGCGGGCGGATAAGGGGTGTATTGCAATATGTGTTCCGGACCTCATGAGATGCGTGTGTGTCTCGCTCTCATATTATCCGCACTCTTCCCACCACATCAATTTTTTTTGGATCCTCAATTTCAGAAAATTACAGGTCCCGGGATTTTGTCTCTCTCTCTAGTGCCTATCACCTCACTCTCAGAGGATGTGCAGGTGTCTCTCTGCGGCCAATAATGTCCAGTTGGAGCGGAAGTGGACGTGGCTTGCGTCGTTCAATTCAAAGTTCATTACAAGAGAGAGCCGCGGCACTGAGTGAGGGGGGGACCTTTTCACACGAGACTAGGGCGTGCCTCTGTCCGCACAGACAGTGTGTAATGTGTGTGTCGGGTAGAAAAGAAGAAGGAAGCGGATGGTCATGGCCCCCCTAATGAAGATGTATCACAAGGAACAAGTTGGGGGGGGGGGGGGGGGGTTAGGGGGGAGGAGGACACATACAACCGAGAAGGGGGGATGATTCTGACTCGGAAGAGAAAAGAAAGGCCAAGGGGCTCGGAAGGAGGGGGGGGAACATGATGACATTTCCTTGATTTCAGGGCGAGGGGGCCATCATGGCGGAGAGCGGATACGAACAGACTGGATAGATACCGGATCTCTCACGAGGTAAAAGGGGGGGATATTTGAGAAAACGTGAGAGTGGGACTGAGGTGGTAGAGGACCTTGTGATCATCGTTGCAATTGAACAACAACAAATAACAATATCACTGACCCAATCACACATCCCACCTCCCACCTCCTCCTCCTCCTCTGCGATAACTGTCAGCCTGTGCGGCGCTGTCTCGTTACGCGGCATCGACAGGCGGGGCCAAGGAAATAAAAAATAAAAAATCATAAACTCTCTCTGACTAGTCAGTTGACCTTGACCGGCGACGGCGACGGCGGCGGCGGTGGTCTTCGTGGTGGTGTCAGTGTCAGTGTCTTCGGTTCCTGATACGACATCGAGGCTTCAAGGTTGGACAGGGGAAGACACTTGGAGAGTCGTGAGAAAACACGGAATTTGGCTGGCCAGGGACGAAAGAGGAGGACGAGACAGCGAAGGACTCTCAACATTCCGACAAACCTGCTGACCTTTGGACGACGAGCGAAAACTCCCAATCGCTTTTAGAGACAGACAGACTCAGTGGGAGATCTCTGCAGATCAACGTCAACGTCAACACGTCCAATTCGTCATTAGGACGGGTCAACAGACGAGTACACGTAACGCTGTCTTTCCAATTGATCGAGAAGCCAACGATTTGAGGCGCTCACTGGTGGTCGCTTCCTCTACTTCTCGCCCCTCTGAATCGAATCAAATCAAATCTATACATATCACTCGGAAATCTCATCGCAGCCCGCCTCGTTCACACTCATCAACACGAGCTTGCGAATCTCATTCCACCCACTCGTCTCATCTCCACCCGTCTCGATATGTCCATCTCGGTTAACTCTCCCCACCTTGCCGCAGCCGAAGGATCCTCTATCGCCTCTCAGGAGACCTCTTCGACCTCTGCACCCGCCCTCACGTTCACTTCATCTTCATCCATCACCGACGGTGGACCGTCTCATCGTCGAACACCTTCGTCGAGCGTCATGTCTTCTTCTCGTGGACGATTCTCTGCTCGAGCAGCC
Organism: Kockovaella imperatae; assembly: GCF_002102565.1. Taxonomy (NCBI): domain Eukaryota; kingdom Fungi; phylum Basidiomycota; class Tremellomycetes; order Tremellales; family Cuniculitremaceae; genus Kockovaella; species Kockovaella imperatae. The sequence goes on from NW_019028948.1 coordinate 689,081, forward strand.
ACCATGACTTCTGGTCCCGCCCTCGGTCTAGAGGAAGAGGTCCAATTCGGGTCCAATGAAGACTTGTTGGAAAACATTGGTGAGATCGACATTCCAGACAGTGGTTGGTACACCACTGCTGGCGGAGAGATGCGCGCCGTCGAGAACGTCAAGGGGAAATCTCGTTCTGGGACTCAATCGAAATCTGGCTCCGACGATCGAGAAACTAGTGGTCGTCGCAAGGGCACGTTTCTCAGTGCCGCGAGAGCCAAAGCCGCCAACGAAGGATATAATAAAGGTATCGGAGATGCCAAGATCCTGTCCATGGACGAACTCGAGGCGCCTCTCAACCAATTGAATCGCGTTGACACGGCAAGTTCGAGAGCCCATGCAATGCCATTCGATGATGGAGCTAGCATGATGAGTTCTATGACTGGTGGTACGGGTTCAGATAAAAAGGACAAGACGAAGAAGAAAATGTTTGCAAAGCTCTTTGGAGGAGGTGGCAGTGGCAATAGCAACAGCAGTATGAGCAGTAGGAAGGAATCGCACAGAGCGAGCATCGTATCCGTTCCCTCTAGGTTGCCTCCTGGTGTATCTGCGCCGAGCAAATTCACGGAACAGAATACAATGTGTGAGTGTAGGTTGTGTTGACGCTTGAGCGAGGAGGAGCTGACTCGCTGTTCCAAGCGTCTCGACAAGAATCGGTCCCAGGCGTCACTCCTCCCCAGAGCTCATTGGGTAACAAGTCCCGAAGCTCTGTCCAGCCTGGACTATCGCCACTCGCAACAAGCGGATCTATCACTCACCCATCTGCACTGGTCTCGAACATGCCGCGTCCGTCAAGTGGCGAATCTACCACTGCAGTAAAATCTCTCATACAGACAGGATCAAAGGCGATCGAATCCTCCTCTGATTCTTTCCTGGCCGAGGAACGAGAGGGCTCAGTCGCTGCTCAGGGCTCTTCATCTGAAGAGGAGATGCCAAAACCGGTTCCGACTCTTCAGCTCGTCCATTTCCTCTTGCCATCTTTCCCTACCTCTCCATCATCAGTGGAGAGTACGACAATCCTATCCTCCATGGTCATGCGACGTCTTGGTGGTCTGGCGAGCTCGAGATCCCGAACGAGTCTGAGACCTGGCACGGGCTCAAGCTCTGGATCTCAAGGGAAGAAAGCAATCTGGCAGAGTCACCAGCTTGTTTTGAGGTCTTTCCGGTTAGAAGACCCCGCGCAAGGTTCAAGCTCAAGCTCCAGAGCAGGCTCTGGCGCTCGCACCATCGCCCATTTACATCTCTTCTCCACAATTACACGTGCAAAGTCGGGTCAATTGGTCAAGGTTCAATCCTGGGCTCAATCCACAGACCCCTCTGAAGTCGAACGTAGAAGCATCAGCCAACAGACGATGGCAGGTGTTTGGGATGTCACGAGCGACGGGGAGAACAAGAAGGACTCGTCGGATAAGGTCAGGAAATGGGTCATGAGAGTAACATGGGAGGATGAAGAGTGGTTGTGCGACATGCCCAACAGGTGCGTGCAGACAGCTGATGGCGAGCTCCGCGAGCAAAGGGTGCTGATCGTGCTTCTTAGAGACGCCCTGTTGGAATGGATCAAACAGATCAAGAAATATGCAACGATCATCCGGTGAATTGCATTTGACAATAATTTTGGCGGTACGCTGACTTCCTTCTCAAGTGCCGAGTCTCTAGGCTTTGGACCCCAAATTCAGCATGCTCTCTCTCAGGGATCCCGTGTGGATTTGGCATTAGAACTCGACATGCTTCGCAAAGGTCTCCGTGGCTCATCCAACAATGGACAATCGCCCATGATGAAGAATCGCCACCTACTGGCTGGAAACGAAAAGGAGGAAATCATGGACGAACGAGATCCCGATTCGTCAGGGACCGAGGGTATCGACCCTTCAGCCTATAGACAAGCTCAACGCGTGCGACAACTCGCCAATCGATCTACTAGTTTGGCATCTATGACTTCACGTCGATCGAGTCTCCATCTTGAGAATATGCCTGCTCCCGCGCCTGCTCCAACTATGCCTCTTCCTCTGCTTCCTCCCTCGTCCTTGGCTGTAGAGCAGTTGGCGGATCACCAGAATCCGATGATTACCCCGGGTTCCGCTCAGCCGTCCCTCGACGGAAGGTCAGAGTCCATCCACTCCGACTTGCCAGAGACACCTGTCAAACACGAATTCAGCACGTCACCAACGACCGACTCTCTATCTTCTCGACCCTCCGTGAGCCTTCTCACGCCCTCGGATGGAGGAGAGAAAGATCAGCGAGAATCTTCTATGATGATCACAGAAGCTCCGACTCCAGGTTTTTACACACCGTCCATCGCCTCGGAAAGCGGAGCCACTCAGAGCACGTTTCTCTTCCCCACACCGCCTCAATCTATGCCTGTTCAATTGCCCCATCTTGATCATCATCAGCAGCACCAACACCAGCTTCTCGAGTTGAAAAAGGCTAGATTCGTAGATTACGACGAGTTCCGCTTGAAAGGTGCGATGGATCGCGCCGAGACGGCAAGCATCACCAGCACTGCGACTGGATCGACTAGTAACAGGAGAAGGCTACGAGCAAAGACACCTGCTGTGGATCTGAGTGAGTGGTGATCCCTTTGATCGACAGATGACTCTGTGACTGATTGTCGTGTCTATAGTGGCCGAATTCGCCAACCGACCTGAGGCAAACTTTGAGGAATCCACCGACGATCTACCAATGCCGGACAGTTCGCGATCACGAAGGATCCGCTTTGCCGGCTGAACATATGACGGATAAGATATATCGAGGTGCGGAAATACATGGGACAGCGGATGAGTCCCGTCTGAGCACTGAAGGACGAATTGTAAATGCCTTTTTTTTTTACCTCACGCCTCGGGGACAATGACCTTTTAATGGATGAGCGACTTGCTTGGAAAATTACTCAACGACAAAGTCTTGAAATACGACACATGCTTATAGCTTATGGCCTATAGCCTTTACGATACATGCATTCACGATGCCCATGGTCTTGGTATGGTCTAAAAGTGCAAAGTAGGGTTGAGTCATCAATGCGAATCTCCTTCCCCATTCATTTCGCTCCGCTGCTGCCGTGAAGAACATCAAGTACCGCCTTTCCAGCATGCTTGATGGCTTCTTTACGACTGAATTCTAAGGCTGCCCTGGCTTCTGCCCATTCTGTCAATTGAGCCAGAGTAGGATCAAGCTTTCTCTTAGGCGCCGCTGTGGAAGAATCTAACATATTCTGGTCTTGGGCGTTGCCGTTACTGCTGCTGATGCCGGCCGTTTCGGTGGTCTGAGGTGGATCGGGAGTCGCAGCGGATAGTGGAACAGGGAGACCTCCGATCAGTGTCGAGTTGGATAGGGTCAAGAGGGCGGTCAAGAGTTGAGTATCTGCTCGAGGTCAGTCCTGGTCGCATGAAAGGCTGGAGTATGCGCAAAATTCACATTCAAAGACGAGCTCTGTTTGGGTAAGTATCGATTCCTATACCGGAGAATCACCTTCTAGCTTTGGCAGACCACTTGGACCCAATTCCATTCCTTCACTTTTTTCCTTTCCTTGATTATCCTCAAAGGTCGAACCTTCTAGACGTTGTATTTCCGTAGCGACGACGATGGCCCTTTCCATCATTTTCTCCGCTTCTCCCAATCCTCGCATCATATCTTCTACACCTGCTCGCGTCGACCCTGCACCGGTGGAGCTAGCAGGAGGTGCCATCCTCCTAGACGCTGCATTGTTCCAAGCCAGACTAGGGAGTCTGGAGCCACTAGCGACATTTAAGCCTCCACCAGGTCCAGTTCCAGGTGTACCAGTCGCCAATATGCCACCAGATGGTGTTCCAGCCCCGGCCGCGTTGGCCATAAAGGTGAATGGAGAAGTGCTTTCCGCGGCAGGCTGAATATTGAATACTGGAAAGGGCGATTGACCGTTGGTCTGAACAGCATTAGGCGTCGACCCCAAAAACGGAGTCTGACCGAGACCAAGTCCCGCATTGGTACTTGGTCCAGCTCCAGCTGCGGTCCCAGCTCCTAGTCCTCCACTTTGAGCCAGAGGTGATTGACCAAGTGGTTGAGATCCAAAGACGGGGAAGGGGGATGGAAAGCTGGGAAGGGGGAACGGAGAGGAACCAGCAGGAACAGGTGTCAGACCCGTCGATGGGTTGATGAATGGGTTGAAAGGAGACGTCATGTTGTTCAATCTGGACTAGGATGCCCAAGGCGCAATTTGGGACAGCAACGCTACGAGGGCAATCGGTTGGGTTGTCGAGTATCTCGGCTGCCGTAAAGAAAATCGCTGACCGATTCGCGTGGCGTGGCGGCCGGCAGCCCCGGTCCACCTTGGCCACACGATGCGATCTGTTCCCGGGACCTAGCAAGCGGGTTGCTCTATCCTCAAATGGCCAAACGTATATGGACCTGCTGACATTACTCGCCTCTATCCTCTTTTGTGGTAAGAGCCCCCAGAATCCAGCAGTACAAGCAAGATATTCATGTGCAATCAGGCCGTTACCCGCTCTTTGTTTTGCAAGACTGGAGGCGGGTTCACAGAGGGGGACAGAATCAGCTCGGTCTTGAACCGACCAATGAACATGAATGCAGCTCAGAGAGCAAGATCCCTGAGATCGATCATTGAGAAGAAACGGAAAGTGATACAAGCTCTAGGGATTTGCCCCAGAAGTTCAGGCGGAACGAGTCAGAGAATCGGCTTTGCTGAAGCCAGCGAGGCCAACAAAAGAACAGCAGTCTCGGCTTAAGACTCCGAGACCATTGCCAAGGCAAATGGTGTCCGGGAACGAAGCAGTCTGACAGAGAGCAAGTCAAATAATCTTGCTCTGATCTCGGAATCCATCGCCTCTCGCCTCGGAAGCTTTTCCAAGAGAAAGAAAGAAGCCAAGGCGTGTACTGGTCCAACGGATAGTGTATCTGATTCTGGCCATCTTTGATACGGCCATCTGTCGATCGGAGCTCTGGATATACATGTCATGCCCTTCAATTGATTGACCATAGTCTGCCGCACCCTCTGTCTCTCGGCCGGCACCGTCAACTGACCCCACATGCTCCTCGTCGGATGTTACCGATCTCATTACGTGAAAAGCGGAGACGGCCGGGGAGGTTGGGCCCACGGCGTGACTACCCTCTTCATATACTTTGATACTGGCTGCGATCGGCTCAACGGATCTATGCTATTTGAGTTGTGAACCGGGTCGCCTGCCATCGAGGACGATGTGCATAGGAGTCCACTGCACGGGGTATTTGTGGACCGCAGAGGGCGAATTGACGTTCTTCTACCTACCATCATAATGGCAGAGTCGCTGGCAGATGGAGCCGGGTTGGAATTGGAGGCGCACGACAGACGGACGGGTCTTCAAAAAGTCAGTCGAGCTGAGATCAGCGAAGAACATTTGGACTTTGACGAGGAGGAGACTCTCAAAGGCGATACGTTTGAGCCTCTAGCTCAGCTTGACGATCGTCCTGCCGCCAAGACTCAGCTGTCACCTCTGAACACAAGTATCACCCGCCCGACCCAGAGTGGATCTCCGTACTCCATCTTCTCCACGAGAGAGAAATGGGTCATTGTAGGTCTCAGTTCTCTCGCAGGCATCTTCTCGTAAGTCTAGCGCGGTCCTTCATCAACACCATCAGCATCATATAGGCACGAGCTGAATGACCATCGACAGTCCGATCGGATCCAACATTTACGTGCCTGCTATTCCGTCCCTAGCAGACGCATTCCACGTCTCGAACGAAAAGATCAACTTGACCGTCACGTTGTACCTGGTCTTTCAAGCTGTCACACCTGCCATCTGGGGTGCCGCATCTGATAGCTATGGTCGACGTCCTGTATATCTCATCATCTTGCTCATTTTTATCGGAGGGTGTATGGGTACCGCCCTCTGTCCCACCGATTCGTATTGGCTGCTCATGCTCATGCGAGCTGTTCAGGTGAGCACACAAGCCAGACCTCGACTGTCGACGACTGACGCGTTCACGTCCCATTTAGTCGACTGGCGGATCTGCAGTCATTGCCATAGGCACTGGAGTCATTGCGGACGTGGCTGTCCCTCAGGAGCGAGGCAAATTTCTCGGGGTCTTCAGTCTGGGGACGAACTTTGGTCCATCGAGTGAGTAGGCCCGCAACTGAATTGGCATCATCGAAAAGTGACACCGCATACAGTTGGTCCTTTCCTTGGAGGCATGCTGGCATATACTCTGGGATGGAGATCCATTTTTTGGTTCCTGCTTATCACTTCAGCCGTCACCTATGTCCTCGTGGCATTGTAAGTCGTGATACCCAGATGACGGACAACGCGTCGTTCTGACAGCCCTGCTTCCAGATTCCTCAGAGAGACACTGCGATCTTTGGTTGGCAATGGCTCCATCGCACCACCGCCGTGGAATCGTACATTGCTTGACATTTACAACACTCCGAAGGTGAAAACAGATACGGAAGAAGTGGAAGTGACCCTCCCAGAGAAACCTAAAAGAGCTCCCGTGAGTCGCGGAACGACTATGTCCAACATTGGACAATGCTGATGAACGCTCAGTTCAAACCATGGGCATCCTTCATGCTGGCATTTGAGCCAGATTTATTCATGATGTTTTTCTACGCATCGATTTTCTATTCTTTGTGGTATGCTGTCCTGTGAGTTGTCGCAGTGTGTCTCGATGACTTGTCAACTGACATTCTGTGTGTCAGAACGATATTCTCTACTCTGCTGCGTGACAACTACCACGTTAGTGAGATAGTGATCGGTCTATGCTACTTGTGAGTGTCTGGCAGTCTTGGCGAGATGCTCACCTTGGTTCTTTTTAGTCCACATGGACTCTGCGCTGGTCTCGTCTCCTTCGGCACGGGTAGAATCATGGATGTCGTCTATCGACGAGAGAAGCGTAGGGTCGGGGGAGATCATCGTGAAAAGCCAGAAGAATTCCGATTAGAGAGAGTTCGATTCGTCTTCTTCCCGCCTTCTATCTGGTGGGTTATGAGCCGTGCTGTCAGTGCTCGCATGCTGACTCATGTCACAGTCTTCTGGTCATTTCCACAATCTGCCTGGGATGGAGCTTTGAAGCCAAGGCTCCGATCGCGGTACCCATCATTCTGAATACGCTGGTCGGTATCAGCTTGGGGTTCTTGACAACCGGTTAGTCTTCAACCAGTCTCTTCAGTCAGATTAATCACTCATCATGTTGTCAGTCACTGTTTACGGTCTTGATCTGTTCCCGGGCCAAGGAGGTGCTGCGACCGCAACCGTGAGATGGACGAGAAAGGCTTGAACTAGCCACGCTGACAATCCGGCCACACAGTTCAACCTACTCCGCTGCATCCTCGGCGCTGTAACCGTATCAGTTGTGCAAATCATCAACACGAGGTTCGGCGCAGGTTGGACATTCGTCATTTTATCCGGTGTATCGCTGAGTGGTACCCCCTTACCACTTGTCGTCCTCAAGTACGGTCCCGGATGGCGAATAAAGAGGTGGAAGAACGCCAAGGTGAAATCGGAGGCGGACAGAATCTCGGAGATGAGAAGATTAGAGGGCGTGAGAGCTGGTCAAGGGGATGAAGAAGAGAGGGCAAAGTAGGTTGAACATGGAGGCTTATAGTAGTTGTACATCTTGCATTAGCATCTATCAGAGACTTGATACATCGAGGCGGTCGCGAGAACCAGCGGGAGTTGATTGAAGCGGTCCCGATCGAGCATTGTGTCAGTCACCTCTGTTGTATGTCAATGGGAATTGGTCTCTGACATGGCCAGTGACAGCTCACAGTGGTCTCGCATTCTGTACACGGATGTATAGCCAATTGACAGCCTCTCTGACGCCGTCACTGATGATTCTAGTAAGTATGTGACGCGAGCGATTGGGTTTGATACCGACTTACCCTTCGAGCGCAGATACCCCCATGACGTCCAGGCTTGCCATTCGCTCTGCTGCTCTCCTCTTCTTGTCCTGTGATTCGGGATCTGCTGTTCCAGACATTTCATCCCTCGATGGGGATCCCTCCTCGGTAGCGTCGAGATCGTCATCAGTCCTGGCACGATGCCAGGCGTCAAAGGATTCTCTGATTTCCTGGACTGACAAACAGGTCGGAGCGTCTTGTTTGTTTGCGAGCAGAAGGAGGGGGAGATTAAGTAGTCGAGGCGAGTTGAGCACCTCATCTGAGAGGAAAATCGAGTGTTAGCACCGCAACCGCAAACCTCTTTGACAAGGAGAATCTTTACAGAGTCCCCAAACTTGACTCACCAAATACCTCCCACGTTTCGTTGAGCCTTGCTTGATCACAGGCGTCCAACACGAAAGCAACGGCATGACACTCGTCATAGTATCTGGGCCAAATGGATCGGATATCCCTCTGCCCACCAAGATCAAAGAAGGATAGAGTAGTGGATGGAAGGGAGATCTTGCCAACTGAAGAGCGTCACAGCGGGTCAGCGATGGACGCAACGACATATCGTGTGGTCCAAAGTAGATGGCTCACTGTTCTGTCCTACGGTTGGACCTATCTTGTCTGGAGGCATACCGGGTGTCGCGTTGTACATGGTCTTGATCCGCTCGAGCATGGTCTTAAGAGAGCAAAGTTCAGCTGCAACTGTGGTAATGGGTCCATTCTTGAGCTCACCGTCTTCCCCGCCTGAAGCGCAAGGTTCGTCAGCAGAAGTACCTTGAAAGAATGAGTTCAGGATCAGCACACTTACATTGTCCAAGCCGATGATGACGACCGAGTACTCATCTTTTCTTGTCAGATGGGCATGTAGACCCTTGAGGAGATGGTACATGATCTCAGGGGCGAGTTTGACGTGTGCTATCTCATGACTGAGGTGGCTGGAGAATCAAAAGTACAAAGTCATCATGCAATTCGGTGAATCTCATCTCATCTTTGAGTTTCCGGTGGTCGGATGCAGAGCATCCTCACGCATGATTATCATCATCATTCATTCATGCTTTGCTGAAACAGTCTCAGAAGCACCAATCTCGAACGTTCAAAGCTCGACTGAGACATCTACCTAGCAGCTGTGTATCCGTACATTTCTCCCACAGACCTAGCCATAATGTCCTTGACGGGTCCTAGTAGTCGAGTAAATGCTTGTTCACCCAAAGCAGCGACGCGGAGTTTGCCTTGAGCACGGACAGTCGCCGCACGCGCCTGTCGGTTGAGCAGGGCAAGTTCTGAGTGAAGAGAGGGACAAGATCAGCCAGACTTGAGGAAAACAAGTACAGACAAACACTCACCTCCAAAGTAGTCCCCCTTGCCGTACTGCTTGACCACCTGAGGTTGTCCGCTTTCATCGCTCTTTAACGCAACAGCTTCACCCGATTCCACGAGGAAGAATTCTTCGCCCGCTTCGCCGGCGACAATGACGTCCTCTCCATCGGCATATGTCCTGGACTCGAGTACATCCGCGATTTTGGCACGCTCTTGAGGCTGGAGCGTGGCTAAGATGGGGACTTCTGATAGGAAGATTTCATATAATCTCCTCTTGCGTGATGTGTGCTATAGAGAGAGAGAGAGAGATCGTGTGAGCTTCGAAGCCCTAAACGGCGACTGCAGCTCACATCAAGTAGAATGGTCCTGAATGAGACACGATCCAGTGCCCAGAGCGTGCAAGGCGTGAGGGATAGGATGGAGGCGGCACGAGGAGCACTGGGATCGGATCAGCGAATATGCACCGCTGGGGACTTCACTCACTTGTGCATCAATGCCAATTCGCCAAACGAGCTGCCCTCCTTGCACTCTGCGACCTTTTTGCCCAGCTTCTGATGATCTCCCTTGTCCTGATCCAAGACTTGTCCGTCCCTCTTGACGTATACGTCCAAAACTCCACGTTCGACGACGTAGAAAAAGTCTCCAGCAGCACCTTGTTCAATCACCAAATCGCCCGCAGGCACTTGGACCTCTTTCATTGCTCCTAGCACATCTGCCTCTTGCTCTTCATCCAGGTTTCTGAACAAAAAGTTGGGTTTGATGGCGTTTCTGATCCTGGCAAGCTGCTCTTCGGATTTAGGATAATGAGGCATGCTTGTAGCTCCCGGTCCTTCGTCCTCTGCCAAAACCTCGAGACCTCCAGCAGATACGGAGAATGCCCGTCGATTGGTGGGGACCAAGGATTCAGCAGATACTGAAGTTCTCCTACCAAGCGCATAGGCTGGGATGGGCGGTTCATCTGGCGCTGAGATGGAAGATCGAGGACCAAGATTTGCTCCTACAGGCATTTCACCCGCAGGAGGAATGGCAGCACCTCCTCCGAATGGAGAGGCGAACATGGGAGCACCATTCCTAGAACTGATCGGTGTTGGTTCGGTTGCTCGACGAGGTGCGAAAGGAGAATCTTGAGGGAAATGCTCAGAGAATGGAGAAGGAGCTCCGTGAGGGTAGAGGTGATGTTGCATGTTGGGTGGAATGGCAGAGAGTCCGCCCAAGCCTGTAGGTGGGAATCGTTGATTTCCAGTCATGGGGCTATCCGAGTTTGCTGACATACGCTGAGAACAGGATCGCTCCTGGTCAGTTCCTTGGTGATACCTACGTTCTGCCAGTACTCACATCACGCTTGAGCTGAGCTTGGAACCAATCAGCTCCCCATTGAAGCACGTCAGAAGGAGAATCCCGAGCCAGGTCGCGATTGAGATCACTGAGAATCTCTTGCCAGGACTGTCGCGGCATGATGAGAAGGGGGACGCGAGGGTGATGGCCAGAATAAAGGAGTAGGTCGGTATGGGATATGGTATGAAAGGGGAGGAGAGGGAAGGAGGAACGGGCAACGCGAGCAAGTCACGCGGTGATCCCGATTTTCCGCTTGAAAACGTGGACTGACAGCTATAGAGCGAGCCTCAAGCTGTTATGGAGTTCACAGACAGACAGGCTCTGTTCCGATCCTTGAGTGACCGGGATGTATGCGCAGGTCGAGTACCTGTGAAATGAAAGCAATGGAGAATGTGCGAGAACTGCAGCTGCTCCTGCTGGATGATGATCTTCCCTTTAACCAACCCCAAGTGCGCCTCTTCAGGAACACTTTGCATGAATAATGATGATGATGTGGCAATTGGCGGCCAGATGATGAGGGTCTCACCTTTTCCATCCTTCGACGTCTCTTCACCACACTGGGTAGCCATTTTGAGACCATGAGTGGAGATGGCGGGTATATCCCACCCTCGCCACCGCATAGTAATGGATCGTCAAGAGCGAACTCTTCTACGGCGCTCACGGACGCAAGGCCGTTATTGAGCTTGACGAATTTGCAAGAAAGACGATTATGGACGCATATTGACGATCGACTGCTCTCGCTCGAAAGGGATGAACGGAAACATGCTTTCACGACTTTGCTGCGACTTGTATCTGAACGGCTGCTTCCCCTTTTGACTCTCATCCTCCAGATCCCACCTGTGGAACCATGGGGCGGTGTACGAGTCTCTTACCTCCTCACCCTGACGGGATCGATGATAGATTTTATCACCTCTTTGCCGTTAGTCAAGCTCTCATCTATGGCGCATGCGCCAACACCGGAGACTAGTGCTTCCGACATTGACGAAGTCGACGATGCTGCTCCTGCCGAAGATGAGGTTGACGCCATCGCTCAGGCAGAAGCCGCAAGAACGATGAGACGGCTGTTGGATCTTTTGAGCGAGGTGGATCGAGGTTGGCTAGCTGTGCTCAGAGGGGATGCTTGGATACCGCCAGCTAAAGCGGGCGGCAGAGGTCATCCAATTCCTGTTCAATTTGGATGCCAGGTTGGAGCGACCGAGAGGATCCGATTAAGAAGTATCATCATGGCTTCTCGATCGAAATTCGTAGCTTGGGCCAGGACCTATGGCGACTTTTCAGGCGTGTCGTATCCACCAGGTTCCGACGACGCTGGACTCACACCAACTGCATTGTCCGCAGAATCGAGTCTGGACCCAGACATGGAGTGGGAGCAAGAGGTCATTGGGCTTTGGAATGGAACTCTGCAAAAGCTTTCTGATATGGACTTTTGCGTCGCGGCTGGAGATCATGCTGGCTGATCGTAAGAGATTGGCATCAAAGGCATAAAAAATACGCGATACAAGATCTACAATAAGAGAATACATCAAGGAGATAGATAGATGAGGATGTCTCGTCGTCAGATGGATCAGGGCGAGTCAAAACCTTGAGGCGCATTCTCGAGGCGTTCCTTCAATAAAGTCGACAGCTCCTGCCATGCTCCGGCAACTTTGACCAAGCATTTCATTCTCGGTTGGCCTTGACCGAAGCCAAACCTGCCAGGTCGACCGGCAATCTTGAGCAACTTGACCGGACTGACCTTTTGCCCAGCACCAAATACGAAACCGCCTTTCCATTCTTCGTTTTCCGCTCGCCTCTGCCCACGTTTCATGGATGGATCGACTCGAGCTACAAAGAGCTTGAATTTGGTTTCGTCGATCACTGATTGGACAGTCTGGTCGAGGAGATCGTATTTGCTAGGTTGGAAGGGTTGAAGGGAGGGCGGGGCATACATGGACGGCGCTTGTGATCCCATACTCATCCGTGAAACGGATCGACCCGCAGGTGTAGGCGTAGTGGACCTGAAAGAAGACGGTGGTGGACCCCGCGCAATTGAGCCGGACACAGATCGACCGCCGACAGATGGTGGACCAGGTCGGCGACTCGAATACTGCCCATACACTGGTTTCGGCCAGTTGGACGGATCTGGGAGGATTCGCGATTCACGAGACGCTGATCCGGGAACCTCGAGATGTCTCGGTGAAGGTCCACCGGGACTCGACATGGGAATGCGACTGGTCGACGAGGCGGTCGGAGAGGGAGAAAATGCGCCACTTCGGCGTCCAGCACCAGCAAAGCGTTGATTGGTTGGCGTTTTGAGCATAGTCTCTACAGGCTGCTGCCTTGTAGGCACCGGCGGAGTAGTCCCAGTAGACATCCTTGCCGTAGTCGACGACATGCCAGACATCATGCTTGCCCGACTGCGTAGAGGTGGTGCAGTCCTTTTGACCTCCGGCGATTCCGTTGCAGCTCGAATTCCGTTCGCACCGAGGGCTCGCCTTTGCATGGACGCGGCAGAAGTGCCCGAGACGCCAGAGACAACAGAAGAGACAGACGTACGGTGTTGTATGGATTTGCGTATATCGGACACGGACAGTTTCTGAGCATGGCCGCGCGCGAAATAGTCCATCGAAGAAGAACCAGATGGTGAGGTCGCTTCTGCCAAGACTTCAAAGTCACCGCTGGATGACCTGGAAAGATGTTGAGTCATGAGTATCCTAACTCGAGCATCGAGTTGTTGCAATTGTCGCTGCAGCTCGTTCCACCGCTGTGTCATTTCACTGTATCTGAGCATAGCCTCAGCCATGCGTCAAGCTTCTGGATGTCAAGGTCTTGAGGCTCACCTCCTGAGTGCCTCTCCGTTCTTGCTTGTCCTACCGAAGATACTACGCTCCATCATTTTCAAGATTTTGGCGACGCTGGGGATGTAAGTCCTGAGATATAAGTCAGCGGTGTCAGTCAGAGGATACACAAGACGACCCACGCCTTCATCGCCTCATGGGACTTGACCAAATCCTGCAGTTTGCGAAGGCTGGGCAACTCTTCCAGCTCAGATTCGAAAGGGACCGGGACAGGGGACGAAGTGATGCTCTCCACGTAGTGCTAGAATGACTCGTCAGCGCAAAATTCAGGGTCGGCGTAGTTTCCATTTACCAAGCAGTCCTTCAAGCTGGTCTGCAAAGGAGTCATCATCGACTCGGCCTGATCTGCGGTTCTGGAAAAATCCGAAGTCTCTCAGCTTCATTGGAAAGCTTTGAGTAAAGTCGTTCTCACATCCTGAATCGTGATAGCCATCCATCCTCTCTCATCTCTTGTTGAAGGATCACGTATTCGCGCTCCAAATCCGACCAGTCACTGTGAATCTCTTCGACCTCAGGATCATCAGTTCGTTTCGAGCCTTCTGTCGCGGTGATACGGCTTTGGAGGGACCTGAAAGAGCGGTCGAATTCAGCCACTCGAGCGACAAGCTGACTGTGCGGAGATCCATCAGATGACAACTTTGAGGCCGCATGTCTCAGCTCTTGTATCTCTGTATTCTTGTCAGCGGAACGGCTGTTTCGTATAATTCTGATCTCACCGTAGATACCGTCAAGCAGAAGATTGATGCTATCCCTCAGATCTTCGATCGAGGTCGAGTTCTCTCCATTCTGCTGGCGAGGTCCCACATCATCTGCCAGACTGAGTTCCGATAGTCTCGCGTCAAGGTCCGTCATCGTATCATCCCTCGCAACGGGCTCTCCTGAAGTCTGTTAGACGAATACAGGAGCGTTCCAAGACGGGTGGGTTTTGGAGATAACGTAACTCTCGCGTCAGTCGGCGGCGATCACCGCTTTGCCCGAAGTTCAAGATCGGATTGCAGCTCAGCGTCTCATTCTATGAGGCATATATCCCACATACTCATCGCTGTGTTGTAAGACAGGGGCATCAGCAGGCAAGATGAAGTTCATGATAGGAGACCTCCCTGTCTTATTTCCGTATGATCGGTGAGCGAGGCGTCATCCGCGGTACTCCGCACGAGCTCAAGGAGCGACGGCGTTCTTTAGGATCTATCCAGAGCAATTCTCATACATGTCCGATCTCAAAGCGACACTGGACGCAGGAGTGAGAAGCCTGATACGTGTATCATCCACATTTCCGCTGATGAGAGACACTAGGGCCACTGTGTACTGGAAATGCCATCTGGTACGGGCAAGACAGTATCTCTGCTATCCCTCATCGTCTCTTACATGCAGGTGGGTGAACCGTGGCAAATCTGTCGCAGACAACCCGAATCGCAACAGGTACTGACCTGATCTATCAGTTTTATCCGACTAAACGAAAGCTGATCTATTGCTCGCGAACGGTGCCGGAGATTGAAAAAGCTTTGGCCGAGCTCAAGCGATTGATGGAATATAGGGAAGAAATGGGAGCCAAGGATGAGGAGTTTCGTGGACTAGGATTGACCTCGAGGAAAAACCTGTGTCTACATCCAGAAGTCAGCCTGCTTTTCAACCCTGTGAGGCCGAAGCTTACGAATCGAACAGGTGAGCAAGGAGAAAAAGGGCAAGGTCGTCGATTCGAGATGTCGGGATCTCACGTCCGCCTTTGCTTGTGAGAAGGGTCGAGCGAACCCGGGTAGTGTACCTCTATGCGATTACCACGAGGTCCGTGAATAGGTTGAAGAGCGACCTCCCCGGCTGAATTTTGACCAGAACCTGAACAATTACGAACCAGGAAACCTCATACCGCCGGGAGTCTACACCCTCGATGATGTCAAGAAGTACGGGCAAGAAAAGGGAGTCTGCCCATATTTCACTATTCGGAGAATGGTGAGCCTGTTCTGTACTGTACCGCGGTCTTCAAAAACTCACGTACATGTACTAGATGCCTTATCTTGACATCGTCATCTTTTCTTTTCATTACCTGCTCGATCCAAAAGTAGCGGAAAACGTATCCGCGGAGATGAGCAAGGAGAGCATCATTGTGTTTGACGAAGCGCACAACATTGGTTGGTGATAGGCGCAAAAAGGTGCTTGAGGCGCTGATTCACCTTTCAGACAACGTCTGCATCGAATCATTATCGGTCGACCTCACACGTCCTATGCTGGACTCTGCAGCCCGAAGTGTCAATAAGATCGGTGACAAGATTGAAGAGTGAGGTCGTTGAAATCCCAGTCAATCTCACTGAATCTTTCGCCTTAGGCTCAAACGTACAGATGCAGAGAAGCTGCAAAACGAATACGAAAAGCTTGTCGCTGGGTTACAGGAGGCGAATGAGCACCGAGAAGACGAAGATATGTTGACAGCCCCTGGTCAGTATCCTGGCACCGTCTCGGAATCAATGCTGAAATGGTCCAGTCCCATCTGCCAAATTGTCTGAAGATATGGTGGATGAAGCCGTACCGGGCAATATCAGGAAAGCGGAGCACTTCGTGGCCTTCCTCAAGCGGTTCATTGAGTACCTCAAGGTGAGTCAGAGCTGGACGTCTGCCCTGTGGTAGCAGCTGAATGGATTGCTCTAGACACGCATGAGAGTATTGCACGTCGTAGCGGAGACACCCCAGTCCTTCCTGGCTCATTTGAAGGAGATCACTTACATTGAACGGCGGCCGCTGAAGTGAGGAGGCATTCAACGCTTGCAAGCTCACCTCGAATCAGGTTCTCTGCCGAGCGACTCACATCCCTTGTTCGGACACTGGAGCTTACGAACATTGACGAGCATTATGCTCTGCAGCAAGTGGTCGGTTTCGGCACACTTGTTGCATCGTATGAGAAGGGTTTCATGCTCATATTGGAGCCGTACGAGACCGAACATGCTACAGTCCCCAACCCAATCTTTCACATGGTGTACGTCATGTTTCCCCTTTCAGACCCATCACTGACCTGCTATCAGCTGCCTTGATCCGTCTCTCGCTATCAGTCCGGTGTTTGAACGCTTCTCGTCCGTTATCATCACCTCTGGTACCATCTCACCCCTCGATATGTATCCCAAGATGCTTCAATTCCAACCCGTCATGGAGGTCTCTTACCCAATGACACTGCAACGCAACGCCTTCTTCCCTATGGTCATCACTAGAGGATCGGATCAAGTACCGATATCGTCGCGGTTCGAAGTTAGAAACGATCCCGCCGTTGTGCGAAACTTTGGAAGCATTCTCATTGAAATGAGCCGTGTTGTTCCGGATGGGATCGTGGCCTTCTTTCCCAGTTATCTGTACATGGAGTCAATTGTCTCTGCTTGGTACGACATGGTGCGTGAAAGTTGTGTATCTGGCAGCTCACCCCATGTAGGGCATTCTGAGCGAAGTGTGGAAGCACAAACTATTGTTCGTCGAGACGCCCGATGCGATGGAGACAAGTATAGCCTTAAAGAACTATCGGGAGGTGAGTACATCGCTTACGAGGTGATGAGGCGCTGAAACAATCAAGGCTTGTAACAATGGTCGTGGCGCCGTCATGCTCTCTGTCGCACGAGGAAAAGTCTCCGAAGGTATCGATTTTGATCATAATTACGGTCGCGCAGTGATCATGTTTGGGTCAGTTGAGCTACGCCAAAGCGACACTACGAAGTGCTGACGGCCGGCGAAGTATCCCCTATCAGTACACAGAGTCTCGTATATTAAAGGCCCGACTGGAATTCCTGCGGGACAATTACCGCGTGAGAGAGAATGATTATCTCACATTCGACGCCATGCGACACGCAGCCCAGTGTGTGGGGCGAGTCTTGCGTGGAAAGACCGACTGGGGACTCATGGTGTTCGCAGACAAGGTCCGCTTGCAAAGATTTGAACTGGATGACAAAGCTGACCAGACCTCTTCCAGCGGTTCGCTCGTCAAGACAAACGAAGCAAGTTGCCGAAATGGATCAATCAGTACATTATCGAAGCTCATTCCAACATGTCAACTGATATGGCCGTCTCGCTCGCCAAAAAATTTATCCGTCAGATTTCTCAGCCATTTGATCACACTCAGACTGGAATCAGTCTATGGACATTGGAAGACATTGAGGATCGGCAGCGCAAGGATCGAGAAGAGGCAGACAGGGCACTCAGAGCGCTTGGTCCAGGAGCAATCCAAGCCCAAGCAGCCGAAGGCATGCAGTTAGACAGGGAGATTGATGGAGATGCTTTCGCGCCGGTGGAGGATGACATGGATTACGGGGACGACATTGATGATGAAGCTCTTGTACGGGCTGCCGAGTTGCACGGTATGGAAGTAGAATCAGGTTGAGCAAATCGTCAGCAAGGGCTTAGGGAATCCGTTGTATCGCTAGATATCGCATCGGTTGTATTTGTGCTTATCGCTTCTGGATCCTCTTACACTGTATTGGCAGGATACGAGTGCTTCCTACTGCCTCAACTTCTCCTGCTTGACCTGCTCCATCCCCCATCATGCGGTCGTACGCTGAGAAGCCTCGATCAAAGAAGGGTCATCTCTGCCAGCGTAGAACTTGTCCAGGAATGCGACTGGTTGAGGCGGGTCTTCATAGTGTTTGAACCAGTGTTCAACATGGGGCTAGAAAGAGGGCGTGGGTCAGCTATAGTCGATTCACGGAGCTGTCAAGTAGGGCAGTGTGCAGGGTCAAGTTGGCAATGTGAGACGTAACGATGACTGGAAAGCCGAGATTTTCCTCTGGTCTGAATCTATCCTCAAGCCCGATCCTCATTGACCCGACTCAACTCCAGTCGATTCCTCTGTCACACTCTACACTTACCTCCTGCTTCCACTGGTTCATCGTCTCCTGATACTCTTGCTGATTCTTGTGCAACAGCATGTTGATGACTCCGAGGTTCTCGACATGTCTATTCCGTTCGAAATCCTGTCTGATCTTCAGACGAACCATGGAAGGAGGAACGTTGAGAGAGTAGATTTGGCATATCTCTGGGGCCTAAGATGGAGGCAGCATACGGTCAGCGCCCTGATTCCGTGTGTCCACTTCGCTGCAGAGGCGAGCTTTTATCATGTCCCACTATCACTCACTGATCTCAACCATGTCCTGTAAGCTGAGATCGTCCTCGCTCTCGCATGCTCCAGAGTGTGCGACTGAATAGCCACCTTGGCGAAACGTGGAGGGACTGTAGTCATCGCTGTAACTACCGTGAGCAAGCGAGCTATCAAGTAGCAGCTCAGATGAGCAGCGAGCAGCGACATGGAACCATTTGGGGACGAGGCACAAACGGAATCAAATTTACCACTGGCGAGTTTGCATTACCGCCACCATCTCTGCGTTTTGGTGGGTTCAAGCGGCTGGCGAGGTAATTCATTCGTTGTGTCTACCTCTCATTCGACTGACTATTATACATCATCTCCGCCTGTGCAAATCTTGTATCTCAGAGTCAAGCGCCAGGTAGTCTCATTGGCGTACTTTGAGGACAAGAAAAGGCTGATCTCAACATAAAGGTGCGCAGCTCCGTCATACCGTATCCCATCTCTTTACTCGCGTGCGTCATAACCCTTCCAGCAAGGCAGCGTGGTCTGTTGGGTCCAGGAGCCCTCAGCTTACCTTGCACCTTCTTGCAGAGAGCATACCTTCAAGAGACGCATTAAACCTTTATCGTCCACTTCAAGCACTCCATCATCATGGATCAGCAGCTCATTTCCCTAGTCAACAAGGTGAGGATTCCCCAGAACCCGATGCTTCTGATGCTGATTCTGCTCTATAGCTGCAAGATGTCTTTGCGTCTATAGGTGTATCCAATAACATCGTTCGTACTCATCAATCGCCATCGGTCTTCCGGCTAAGTTTGAATCTAGGATCTGCCTCAAATCACAGTCATCGGTGCTCAGAGTTCTGGAAAATCCTCAGTCTTAGAGGTATGACCTGGCAATTCCGACTCCTCTACTTGGCCTGCTGACTGCTGTCAGAACATTGTCGGTCGAGACTTCTTACCCCGAGGAACCGGCATCGTTACTAGACGACCTTTGGTAAGTTAACATCCGTAAGGATTGCTTCGCGAGGCTCACCTGGTCCCAGGTCCTTCAATTGATCAACCGCCCTGCAACATCGAAAGCCAATGGAGAAGTCAAGAAAGAAGGTGAGTGTGGCTCTCCTTTGATCTCTCTGATCTGCCTCCAGGGGAGCCCAACACCCCCCAGTTGAATGAAAACAACCAGGACGAATGGGGAGAGTTTTTGCATTTGCCTGGACAAAAGTTTCACGACTTTGCCAAGATACGAGATGAAATTGTTAGAGATACTGAGAAGATGACTGGAAAGAATGCCGGTGAGCTGACAGTCAGGATCGTCAAGTCACCGAACTATTCTTGACGACCGCGTCTTTCAGGTATCTCGCCGAATCCCATCAACCTGCGAATCTTCTCTCCGAATGTCCTCACCTTGACCCTGGTCGATTTGCCTGGTTTGACCAAAGTTCCTGTCGGAGACCAGCCTCGAGACATTGAAAAGCAGATCAGGGACATGCTGATGCGATACATCTCCAAACCCAACGCTATCGTTCTCGCTGTCACTGCCGCCAATACTGATTTGGCCAACTCGGACGGATTGAAGATGGCTCGTGAAGTGGACCCGGAAGGAACGAGGACCATCGGTGTCTTGACAAAGGTTGATCTCATGGACCAAGGCACAGACGTTGTGGACATCTTGGCAGGACGGATTATCCCGTTGAGATTGGGTTACGTTCCCGTCGTCAATCGAGGTCAGAGGGATATTGACCAGTCCAAATCCATCGCATCGGCCTTGGAGAACGAGAAGAAGTTCTTCGAGAACCATGCTAGCTACGCGAGCAAGGCTCAGTACTGCGGTACTCCGTGGTTAGCCAGAAAGCTTAACATTGTGAGGGGCTCCAATGTGAAAGTGAACGATGTTGACACATGCCTTAGATCCTGATGCACCATATCCGAAACACACTCCCCGATATCAAGGCGCGAATAGGCCAACAGTTGGCCAAATACAATGCCGAACTTGCATCTTTAGGAGGTCCGATGGGAGAGACTAACCCTGGCTCCGTGGTCTTGTCCACGATCACTGAATTCTGTGCCGAATTCCGATCTGCCATTGATGGAAACACCAACGATCTGTCTCTCAACGAACTGTCCGGGGGTGCTCGAATCTCCTTCGTCTTCCACGAGTTGTACAACAGTGGGGTCAAAAGCATCGATCCCTTCGACCAGGTCCGAGATGGCGACATCCGAACTATCCTTTACAACTCCTCTGGATCTACTCCTTCCCTATTCGTTGGCACTACCGCGTTTGAAGTCATCGTCAAGCAGCAGATCCGCCGGCTGGAAGATCCTTCGTTGAGATGCTGCAGCTTGGTATACGACGAACTCATCAGAATCCTGGGTCAATTGTTGACGAAGACAGTACGTCAGGTCCCCAACCTCTTGAAACTCAGCTGATCCCCGCCAAGTCGTCCTTTAAGCGATACCCTGAGCTCAAAGAACGATTCAACCTAGTCGTCATCAATTTCTTCAAGAATTGCATGGGACCTACAAATAAGCTCGTGACCGACATGGTCGCCGCTCAAGCCTGTTATGTCAACACAACTCATCCCGACTTTTTGAACGGGCACAAGGCCATGGCGATCGTCACGGAACGCATGAACGCCAACAAGCCACCTGAGAAGCCAATCGACCCCAAGAGCGGGAAATTAGCACCTGGCCAGTTGAATAATGGTCGAGATCTCGATGCCGATTTCAAGAAGGACGAGCCGAGCTTCTTTGGAAGCTTCTTCGCCAAAGACAAGCCAAAGAAGAAAGGTGGTCAAATGGAGGCCCCTCCTCCCGTCATCAAGCCTGTGGCGTCGTTGAATGAGAGAGAAATCATGGAGACGGAAGTCATCAGTGAGCTGTTCAAGGCTGAACTGAGGAACATCAGATGTTGACTTGATTCAGAACTGCTCATCCAATCCTACTTCTCTCTCGTCAAACGAGAGATGATCGACATGGTACCTAAAGCCATCACATTGACCTTGGTCAATTTCGCCAAGGAGAACTTGCAGAAGGAGCTCTTGGAACATCTGTACAAGCCTGACGTGCTAGAGGAACTGCTCAAGGAGTCGCCTGATGTCGTTGCGAGGAGACGCGAATGTGTTAAGATGGTTGGTGCACTGAACGCCGCGGAGGCCATTGTCGCTACGGTTTAAATCTATCTCTCTGAGAAAGGGCTAGGGATAGAGTGTGGTAATCACTTGTACATGCATGATGATTCACGACGAAGGGCCACGAGTGACGGCGTCATTGGGACAAACTTGACACCGGACTCGGCAAGAGCCGGTTGACCCGAGATTGAAAGGCAGTAAAGGCAGTAAAGGCAGTCACGGAGAGGCAATCATGCTTTGGAACTGTTGCTATACGCAATGCCATACATATCGACAGAAGCTCTAGTCGGCGCGGCTCTCTTAGTCGTGTTGGCTCTGGGATATCAATATGCTCCCAAGAACCAAGGCTCGGGAAGCTCGAAGAAAAAGGCGAAGAGGAAGAACAAGAAGAACGGCGCTCCTGTAGATGATGATGTAGCGTCTGAGAAGGTCGAATCTTCCTCGACAAATGCGAAGAAGGGCAATAAGGGTCCGAAGAAGCAGCAGAATGGAGTCGGCCCACATGGAGCGAAGGACGTGACCAAGGTAATGCAAGAGCAAAGAACTGTTGAGCCTGAACCGAAGGAGGAAGGAGATGAAGCGGTTGGGAATGGTCCGAGCTTCGCTGCTGTTGCTAGCTCTTCCACTTCTATGACCCAAGGCACAGCAAAGCCAAAGACTCTGGCAGAGAGACTTGCTCCCAAAGCGAGGAAGACAAAGGTCGACGAGTGAGTTGCAGGCTCCGTTTGAAACCCAGGACTGACATGTCAATCACGAAAGCATGCTCGATCCTGAGGATTTACCTCCGACTCATGCTCGCGTGATGAAGATTGTGAATCCTAGAGCCTCGAGTACTCCGTCCACCAGTCATGATCCAGCGCCATCAGTCACTTCATCTAGTGCGGCTTCTGCTCCTGTAGACGAAAAGGTCTCAAAGTTCTCGGAAGACTATACGTCTGAATCGGAGGGCAGTACAGTCGAAGACGACGGATGGAATGTGGTCCAAAGCAAACCGAAAAGTGAGGACATACCCTATGACAGGAGCTACATCTTAGTGCTATGCTACGTGTGCTGCGAAGTAGCGTATTCCTCTGACTGACCTCACCTTTAGAAGCCATCTCTTTGTCCCTCTCTGGACCTTCTTCATCGTCACATGCGTCTTCCATACCTGGCGGAGCTGCCCCTTTGCCCGTCTCGACAAAGACGCAGCGGAAGAATGCTAAAAAGTCAGAAGCGAAAAAGGCAGCAAGAGCAGCGGAAGAAGAGGACAGACAGCGCAGATTGGCGATGCACAAGCGGGATCTGCAGCGAGAAAGGATCAACGAGATCTACACGGCTGGTAAGAAGAAGCCGGGCAATGGCGGAGGGGGCAAGTCGACCGCTTCGGCAACTGTCGATCAGAGCGGCAAGCTCGTCTGGGACTGAGGAGTCAACCCTACGCCGTCTAGCCATGACCGTAGATCGACGTCAAATGTCGCTTTGGGCAGCAGATATCTGGCTCATCTGGGGGAATCGCACGACGAGACAGTCGAATTCTGTTCAGAATGAAAAGCGGCATTGGCTATACCCAGCACATGTCATGTCATACCAATCGATGCATTCTATACATGACAGGACTCTGATGATGCAGAGCGGCTCACCCAGGCGACGTAGCCTGACGATTACTGTGCAAGAAAGGATCAGCTTCTCCGGCAACCCCTCCAAGCATTCAGCTCACGTTGTAAAACTTTCTGTTCTCGTTCTTGCCGAACAAGTCTTCGCGCAGCTCGGGAAGCATCTGATCAAGCATTAGCGAAGAGTGCGACAGGGAGCTCCCGGACGATCGAAGAGTATCCTCACCTTCTCTTGGAGGATCTTCAATCTCTCTTCAAGAGTGTCATCGACCTTGATCCTCCCTCCCATAGTTGACCCAGTGATCCCACCAGCACTCTCATCTGACAATGATCCATCGTATGACACTTTTGATTCCCGTCCAGACATTTCCTTGTATCGCTTCAAAGCCGCGTTGGTGGCCTTCTTGACGACATCGGCATCTTTTGGACGGTGAGAAAGGGTGACCTCGGTGGAGAGCAGCAGAAGGAGGATCTGGAGCGCATCGCATATGTCAACAGGAGTTCGGAACAGAAGAATGACAGATCCAACTCACCTCGAGTATCAGATTCTCGAGTGCTTTGGCGTACTCGCTTCCTGATGAAAGAGAGTTGACCTGCTTGGCTGCTTCTTCGAAGAGGTTGTTGAGGTGATCATTTCGAGCTTTGAGGATCTGAATCCGAGAGTTGTTCAAAGCGGTAGATTGAGAGCTGAGGGGATCATAACATGAGTATAAGTCCAATCGATATAGGTCAGATAGCGGGAGAACGTTGATGTTATGGAAGAGCCTCAGGCGCACCACTCACATCTTCCAACCTGTTTCAGCCTGTTTCCGCTTTTTCTCGTATTGCGCATCTATCGCCAGAGACTCCTGTCGGACAATTTTCGCCTGTATTGAGAACATCGTAAGCATTCAGTCTGTCCTCCACCGCCGAGCAGTTGCGCCTGATGAATCCTTTGCTCACCTTTTCAATCGCGAACTCCTCATCAGCTTTAACCTGGATCTCTCTAGCTTTTTCTCGCGCTTCTTGGGAGATGAACGCAACCTAGGGAGGATGTATCAGCGACAACAAGTCTCCCACATCACTACCAGGATGGTTCGATATTCAGGTTTACAAAATGATGACCTGACGATCGAGTGACGCTCAGAGCGCCCGCCGTCCGGAATGGAGGGAGTGGAGATGGCAGCGAGGAGAAAGGCGTGTCTCACCATTTTATTCATCTCCGTTTGGATCTCATTGTCGGAGAGGGCCCCTCGAGACATCTTGGTATGCTTTGTTGGGATGTATCAATCTTGTGGTATGAGTCGCACAGCAGATCAAGTGATCTATAGGATAAAGGGTCATGAACGCAGAATAAGTGAAGGGCGAGGGGAGACGGAAGCAAAGTGTGGCACTCGGCTCGCTCTTGGCTGATGAATTACTATGCAGTCCAATATATCATCGGCATACTACATGACAAGGGTTCTAAGCAAAGATTGTATGCATCCAGGCACATCAAGCCGGCCTCTCTTCCATCTCCACTACCCTCAGTTCCAGCTCCATCTCCTCCATGGTCTCTGTCAAGAGACCCAGCTCCCATTTTCCCCAGACGAAGCCAGTATAGAGGAATGTCGCTCCTGCTGCACCGCACGCTCCTCCAAGCAGTGTAAAGATGGGCTGTATCCAAGATTTAGGCTGCCATGCTGAGCCGATGGTTAGACCGATGAGTGCCAGGACAATGACAACAAATATGCGCAGATGATTCTTAGCCCCTTTCTGAGAGATTCGGGTGTAATCTCTGAGCGTAGCTAGGGCTTTTCGGATGATCTGGGACTTGTCCGTCTGAGCCGCTGTCCGGGACGTTGAAGTTCGCGGAGAAGAAGGCGAGGATGAGGTTGCAGGCATAACTGGAGCGTAGGTGTTGGATTCCTCGGTCAATGGTTCAGCGTGGGTGGACATTAAAGGGACGAGGGGGGTGAATGATGACGTCGATTTTGAGGCCGATTCGTGGCTGTTGGCTGAAGCTGTGGGTCCAGGACCGTTGATACCGGATCCATTCTGTTGCGTGTGCTCAAATGTGAACGTTGATGTCAAACCAAAATGATCCGAGTAGGAAAAGTCGTGTCCAGGAACGAGTTCTGTGAATACTAGTCGACTATCTGTGCACCGCAACATTGGAGCTCGTTGCACACTGTGAGGGATCGACTTGCCCTGTTCCAGCTTGGCATCACCGGTCGGCCACCCATCAGCATCGTAAGAAGTCTGACCTCCGGATCCCTCAGCTTCTGAATCTGGGTCATCTCTGTATCCCCAGATTAAAGGTCTCCGACGAGCCACGGCGGGTCCACAATGGAATATGTAGTCTAGCCTTTTGCCTCCTTGATCGGTGATATTCTGAGGTATGGGCTTTGAAGCGGACCATGTGTTCAGTCTCGAGTCGCAAGACATCCCATACTCTTCGACGCCGACCCTGGCATCTACGACGGACGGCCCAGCATTGGCGGATGGATGTGCATCCAGATACGAGTCTGACATGTTTGCGTGGTGTCTCATGATATTGATAGGGATGGACCAAGGTTGAGAATTGAAGTCTCCCATACAGAGTACGTAACGACCTTTCGCGGCGCTTGATCTAATAGCGTTGGCGAGTTGCCAGCTCTCAGCGATACGGTGAGCTTGTCTGGTATCCGGTGGATTTTCTCCTGCCGCGTGCATCTGTTGACAGAGGTCAGAGCTACACGAAAGTAATTCCATTTGGTCGCTCACATGGGTATTCCAGATCTCCACCTCTCCCAGGACAGGATGTAGGATGACTACGCTTCCCGCCGCTTTCTTGACAAAGAAATCGCCATCTATGGCGTGGGCAGGTGACCCAGATAGGGAATACGGGAATGCCTGAGCAGCGATCAAGGGAAACCTAGTAAAGATGGCAAGACCAGACCCAAGAGCTCCGCTATTCTGGACTTCAGTCTCATCCAAGCCCACCAGATTGAGCTGTTGGCGAACGATAGCACAAACTCACGTGTGGAAGAATCTAGAGAATGGCAAATTGTCCGAGACAGAGTTCCGAATGATCTCGTAGTCTTTGTAGACCCAAACCTCTTGCAGGCATACAATGTCATATTCGGAGCCTCTCAGAGCCTCTGCTATGGCACGTATTCTAGGTGTTTTCTCTTTTGATACGACTGCAAGGCCCCTGCATATTTTGCGATTAGCAGGTACCACCATTCTTAGCTGTCTCGCGACCTACCAAACATTGAATGACAATACTTTGAGCTCGCGCTCCTTACTCGACGAGCTCATATCGCTTCTAGCTGCAGATTTTCGATATCTATCGCCCTAACGATCGCATACAGGACCCCAAAAAGCTTCTTAATCGATATCTACACCACTTTGACCTGGACAGATCCAGACACAAAACACACAAGAATGACGGGGCGGATCGACGTCAACGTACGATCCCACGTGGACGAGCTTGACACGTGATATTCCGCTAAAGCCGAAGAAATGCAGATGGACCCTGACCAGAGCCACCTCTGAATCCAGGGAGGGACCTCGACGAAATGGCGGGGGCAGGATATGCGATCTTACAGTCAGACAGCCTTCGAGATCGTCATGTACTTGTTTTTAGTCCGTATACGCGAAAGGGGTACATTGACTGGCCGTGTGAGGAGGCATACATCCGTCACGGCCCCTCTGCCTCTAAACCTCGCACGGGAATTGCTTCTCCCCCAACCCTGTGGGACACAGGCGAACCTCTACGACACGATCGAAAGAGATTTTTGCACGATTTCCCAGCATCTTGAAGCAATCGACGTCCGACATGCCGCTCTATAAACAGGTGTCTCGCACTTAGACAGTGGCAAAGAACAGAAAACGGTCACGTCCAGTGCAAATCGCTCTGGAGAATGATGCGTGATAGGTTTCTGTCCAATTATAGGTCGCCTGCTGCTGCGCCTTGAAGGGGAATGGGCAGGAAAGCTACACATGTAAGAGACATCGCCATCCAGGTAAATGTGAGTGGGCCTGCTGTAAAGAATCACCTCAGGCGCAGATGCAGCTGATGAATATCAGGTGCTGAGCTCTAATGGGCAGCATCCTTCCTGGCTGCTCGTGATATGCGACTCCATCTTGGTGGTCTTGGCTGTTCTCTCCACCGCAGTTCCCCTCACAGCCGCTTAATGCAATTCAGGTTGGCTTCATCTGAATTGGCTATGTCACTCGAGTCCAGTGAAGCGTCCCTTTTCGCGCAAAGCGCGCTTTCAGGATCAAGGCTCCCTGTACTCTTCTGGGAATCCTCGAGAGCAAGATTGTGATAGCTTGGCTTTTCCCGTCCGAAGCCGCGCACTATTGGCCCTATGGCGAGACTACGCTGTGCTTACGACTGTCGCCGTTGCATGTTCTCCCCACTACGACACTTCTTCGCCACACTGGAATTCCGAGAGGCTCGCAGGGACATCCATATGGGAGCTGGGAGGGATGAGTGGCCATGAGCTTCGGCGCTACTTTTGCGAGAAGCTTCCTGCTCATGTCCAACATGTGTTGGCCTGGCTGTCGGCGGCAAGGGCCCGCATGTGAAAGCTTCCCTCTCAGTCAGGCTGTTTTCCTGCCTCTTCTCAGAGTGTCTCGGTGACTCTGCATCCGTACGGCACAATTGAGGATCGTTCCATAGTGTGCATCTCACTACAAGGTACGGTCCAAAGGGTTGTACATTGCTATCTCCTGTCGTGATCTCCACCAGCGTGGGGCTTGACAAACATTGCACTTCAGCACACACATGTTAGAAAGCGGAGTTGTCCACTCTTCACATTACGCTCGTCATGGCTCAGACCCTTCTTTACTCAATGGTGTCGCGGCAGTGGCATGCTCAACTGTTCCCCGTGTCGTCGTTGGAACGTCGTACCTGTGTCTGGTCCTCTTCCATTCTCGTAATCGCTGGCACGGGAAGGCACGAGGATGTCAGGTGTTTGCTTAACGTTTCTCTCCAGGCCAAATATTCCCCGAACGCCACTTTCAGACTCAGCTGGAGCCGTGAGTGGGCTCTCCGCAGTTCAGGCTCACGCCGCTGCCCTTCGGTGTTGGCAAAGTGGGACAAATATGCGAGGCGACATCTCGTGCTCAGTAAAAGGGGCGACTACGCCGACTTTTGCTCGCCCAAGCATCTCTTCTGACATTGAGTCAATGGACACCGCTGGCATCTTGTAACGATCCCAGACAAGGGCCTAGGCGTGAAGGATACGAAGTACATGTGCCCTGTCATGAAGATGGCACCCCCGCAGCTATGACGTGCCACACACGGTTTCGAGAGACACGGACGATGCCTTGGATTTAGGCTATTGCCGATATCGATCGCACTGGAGCGTCTTTTCCCTGGATCCCGAAAAGGCACATTCTTTCAGGTCATGAAGCGCTGCTCACATAGAAATACGAGGTCAGAGTCTCTTGAGCAGAGTGAGAAGCAACACAGGGTATTAATAAAAACCTACACTAAACTCAAAAAGTAATGTGGGCGGTCTCTTTTTTTTCAGCATCGATTTCTTCGTCCTGCTGGCTCTCGCCTTTTACTCGCTAATCTGATTCTCCCGAACTTCGCCTTGGAGTTGCGGGATCCCGCCTCTGTGGATATGCACAGGGAGAGCTTGATTCTGATTGTGGCTTGACGAAGTGACGCCGACCAGGCGAGAAGTGGAGCGCGAGCAGAGCAGAGAACAAGGCGCAGAAAGAGGCATTCTCAGCTGCAAATGAATGGTGGCGTGGGTGCATTCACTCAGAGTTCCGCTGCTCTCTCGTCGCAGAGGGGAAAAAAGGCATTATGGAAATGATCCTGTTCGGACCTGGTCAAATCATGCGGGTGGTTAACCATTCTCCTTCCCATTGCAAGGTATTTTCCAGGGACAACGGCTCCTCGGAGTCGGTTGTCTCACCACTGACTAGCACAGAGGTGGATCTTCCGACTCCATCACGAGGAGCCAGACACACTGTTCTATACCGGACAAATCCATTCGCGTCATGCATAGAGCCTAGAATAGTCCGACGCAAAATGAGTTCTTGACCAAGAGGCAAAGCAAGAGGTTGGGGAGGGCGTCGTTTTGCGCCCCTCACACCACAATTTATTACAAGGTGCGATCGAACGATCATGGTCAGATTGGGCCGATCGAAAGTCCGGGTTTTTGCAATACGCCATGCGTGCCTCACTTTTGAACTTGGATAGAAGGACGAGGAACGAGTAATAACAACATCGGGGAATCTACATTCTTTTGTGATCTCATTGCATCATCATCATCCTCTCCTCAATCCCGACTGAGCGAGTCATACGTCTACTGTTGCCGTCTGTTGACATAAGACTAAAAGGTGAGCCACGAGGACCACCCAGGGTAGCAGGCTCGTCGTCCCTTTTTCACTCCCTTTTGCCCTTTCATCTCTCTCACTCTCTCCCTCTCTCCCACGGCATCCCCGCGGGGAGTGAATAAAGAGTAATCACAACAACAGACGGAGGATCTGGATGTTTTCTTTGTTGGAGTCGTTTCCAATTGAGTCGGAGCCTTTTCGATCTTACAGTGACAGACAGGCGATCCTCCGTGCTGGTGTGGATCACAGCCACGACCTATCGACCTACTGCTTCAGAGGAATAGGAGGACGGTAGAGGGATCCTGCCTGCGATTGTGAAAATTAAACGACGGGGAAGCTGATCGGCAAAGTTGGTGTGGTTTTTTTACACATATCAGGCACTAGTCGAGCGGTAAAGGCATAACATAACATTTGTTGGACACCTTGTTCGAGCGTGCAGCTATACATCGACCGACGCTGAGCAGGTGGTGGTGGTATTGTTGTTGTTGTCGAACCTGGATTGTGTGCGGCATTCTTATCAGGGTCGTCCATTGACATTCGGTGAGTTTATTTTCTCTTGTTTTGGGTCGACAGGCACACCGGGAGACACTAGTCAATCGCCTAGCTTGCTCGGTCAATGTCGTCCTCGCGACGCACATGGAACGACGCGCGACGTGGGCATGTCGCCCGTCGTTGTGTTTATTGTCACTCTCTCGTCCAGTAGCGAAGAGCTCAGGAGAAGCGAGATAAGATATCAGGATCAAATTTCAGACCCCGCTCTGTCACAGTCGTCTCCGTCGAAAGGCAGCAAACACAGGAAACCTTGGTTCATCATTCGCTGACGTTCTTCTTCCTGGGCCGTCTTCACATCAGTCAGTCGCCGGATTCTCCGCTTGGATACGCTCCACACCTCCGTCTATCTGGCCCAGCCTCTACTTGGACTGGCCAAACGCCTGCAACTTTCGACCTAGGCTTAGAATTCATCACAGCACGACGGAGAGAAATCTGGCCGGCCCGAATCTTGATCAATGCAGAGGATGAATACAGCGCTCTGTAGACCTTTCCATGTCACGTCGATCCCCATCAGAATCGAGCCGCAAGCGACATAAACCTTTGGCGTCGAGCGTGGCATCAAGCAGTAGTCACCCAGTGATCACAGAGGATCTGGATTACTCAGAAACGTCTCTTTCAGGAACCGGAAGACATCCGGATCAATCAGAACATTACCAAAGGCAGCAGCGCATTTCGAGAAAACATTCTATAGCACACTTGTTGAGGAGTCCTTCACCTTCCGGATCTGTCGGCTCACAGCGTCCGCTATCGCGGGGCGAGATGGCACAACATCCACTCGACAGACATCAGAAAGAGGAGAGAGAAGGGTCGGCATTAAGCGATGAAGGTTCCACAGGATCCGTCGCATCAGTCGTCCTTTCGGCCGGCTCAAACAGCGATTCGCAAGGAGATTGGTCAGTGCGAAGGTCCCATGATCCGCGCGTAAGTTGACAATTGTTCTGTAGGGTATACACCCTCGAGATCATCCAGCAGCCTCAGCGTGCCCGAGCATGTGGTTTTGGCGACAAGGTGAGGGCATCGATCTCTCAGGATGCAAGAAAAAGCTGAGACGCTTCAGGATCGTCGACCATTGTCACCTCCACCTATCATTCGTCTTCGAGTGTACACCTCCAAAGGCGAACTCGTCAATCCTTCGTGAGTCGCCGTTCCGGCCATGCAAGCTGACCCTCCAAGACACGTCAATATCCAATTCCTCATTCTCATGGCTGACCTGTGGTCCGCCGATGGTACTCACCAACGGAATGTAGTTATGCACCCCGGCTCTCAACTGGTTCGAGCACCCGCGTTCGAAGGACCTCCAGGGACAGCAGGCTCATCTTCCTCCGAGTCCAGGTCGGAGCATGGAGGACAGTACGGTTATCCAGGACATTTCCGCTACAACAGTGAGTTACGATCCCTGCAGATTGAGTAAGTTCTCGCTCATCCATCGCACCCGACAGTGCCTGGACTTGTTGGCTCTACTTCCGCAGCTACCACCTCTTCACCAGTCACCGAGTCCTCACTTGAAAAGTTACAATCTCAATCTCCCTCCGCGTCATACTGGGATTCTCAGCGGAATGAAGGCTTACAGACAAGAGGCGAAACCATGCGGCTTGCTAAGCCCGCCGCCGACTACCCTCACCAATCTGCTTCTCAGATCGCTTCCTCCTCTCGTCCTACCACCGCTTCTGGACCACTTACAAGATTAGACGCCCTCAAAGGGTCCCCCAGCACCCCTTCAGGATCAAGACCTGCCACTTCCGGACTATCCGGATCCCTCCGCCCGTCATATCAGCATCCAGATCAATCCACCACGTCCCGCCCATCCAGTTCTTATAATAGACCTCAATCCTCTCATCTGACTCTTGCCCCAATTTCCAGACCCTCCACATCTGGATCTCGCACACAATTCTCACATCGGGAACCATTATTATCACCGATGTTAGCTGCCGGTGAAGGCCACGCAGACCAATCGTTCCGTCCTGACTCCAGCTCATCACACCTCGATAGGCCGTTTACTGGCGTGTCAGCCGTTTCTGGATTCTCTGGGCGCCCTTCCACCAGTGGCGCGCGGCCCTCAACAGCGTCGACATATCCTCTCCCTACCACTCCGACTTATCCTCGACCGCTTCACTCTCCTATCATCGCCTCATATGCTCAATTCGATGACCCTTCCCGGCTGCAAATGGCTACTGGCGCAACCGCCAACTACTCCAGAGTACTTGTAGGAACGCTTTGCTGCGTCTGTCAAAGATTGTCCGACGAACATGGAGAGCCTGGGCTGTTCTTCTTCGCCCATGATCTCGGTATCAGGACTGAAGGCAGCTTTAGGCTGAGATTCACATTGACCAGTCTGGCGAGGTGCGTCCATGTTCTGGTCGAGGAGCGGTTTGTAGCTGACGCGCATTCTTTCTGCGATTCCAGTATGATGCAAAATCATCGTCCGGACAACACAGCGCCTGTCTTAGCAGAAGTTCAGTCAGAGGCATTTACAGTCTAGTGAGTAACGAGGTGATATCCTTCATCTGCCACGAATCACTAAAGCTTGTCTGCAGTTCTGCCAAGAAGTTTCCAGGTGTCATTCCCACAACTGAGCTTACACGAGTATTCGCCAGGCAGAACGTGCGATTGCCCACTAGACAACGAAGACAGGGTAGAGCGAGATCCGAAGGTGATTCAGAGGATGAGGACGATTAGGTAGCTAGTACTATAATCGATTGCGCTCGTCTACCGGCCATACGATCCGTCAGCCTACGGTCGTCATGGGACGGAAGCAGTATCGCAACGTTTCGGAATGAATAACTGTACAGCGGAATCAAATTTCGCCACACTCACATCTCCATGTAAACAAGGCCGCGACTGTCTTTTGAGAAGGATGATTTTCAACTCAACCCGTTCATTCATATCTATTCCAGTTCATATCCTCGTGAGACCTCGCAACCAGCCATTTCCACTTCAGCGTTCCTCAGAGAATCATGACTCGTGGACCAGCTCCAATTGAGAAGGACTCGCCACCTTTGTCTCCCCACTTGGCACATTATACACTCACCCATTCGATGCCTGAAATGCCGTCGACTCCTGCGCCTACAAAGGCCAGGATCAGCCATCTGGAGAGCCAGATTTCAGAGCTGGTGAGGAGGTCTCATGCTATCGAGAGAAAACACAAGATGGAGGTCGGCGAATACGTCGAGGAAGTGGACCGATTGAAACGAGAGTTAAAAGCTAGCGAAGAGTTCAAGACCAAAGCCGGTGATATGGACAGGATGAAAGCAGAGGCGGAGCAGCTAAAGGAGGAGGTGGGGAAACAGGCTGGACATGGGCGACTATAGAACTGACTCAACAACTCGTAGCTCAACCTACACTCGCTGGTCCAACAGCAGAAAGCTCTTTTGGCAGTAGTCAGCGAACAGATGGATCTGATCGACATGGAATACCAGAACTTGCAACTGCAGTCGGAGCGAGGTGAGCAGACAGCATGTCAGAGATAGTACAGTATCGGCTTATACATCCTATCAGTGATGCGAGACTACAAGATGACGCTCTTCGAAGCCAGGGAAGATGATCTCAACGCCGAGCTGGCGGAGAAGGACGCCCAAATGGCTGATCTCGAGGTCCGTCATTGGACTGCCGAGGCATGCGACATTATGGCTGATCTCGAGGTCTATATCAGATCGCTCTGGCGGAGGCTAATACCTCGATAGCGCATCAACAAGCTGCAGAAAGTAAAGCGGCTCGCGAGGAGACAAAGGCCCTTGCAGCGAGAATTGTGATATTAGAGAAGGAGCTGAAGGTGTCGAAGGAAAAGGAAAGGACTTTGAGGACAGAGCTTGACTCGGCTCTCACGTCAGAACAGAGTCGCGATGGTTCAGTGAGTCGAGTGTTTGAGAAAGGAAGATTGGCCTGACTCCCGCCCTAAGACTGAAAAGGAGAAAAGCGAGCTCAAAAAGTCTCTGCGAGAGACCAAGGCCATGCTGGCGAAGAAGACGGAAGAATTCTCTGATCTACAGGAGGAATTGTCCAGTCTTCAGGAGGCTAGCAAAGAGCGAGAGAAAACCTTGAAGGCCAAGATCAAGGACGCAGTCGCAGAGAGGGATCGTTTGGTAGGCGTAGAGGTGAGCTTGAATTGTCTAATGAGTAAACATGGCTTGAAGCTGAAATCTCGGCTGCAGGTCGAGCTGGAGAGCCTCAAGAGTGCGAATGCGAAGCTTCGAGCCACAACGTCGGATGCCGCTAAAAAAGCACCGAAAGCACCGAAATCCAAGAAGGTGAGCCGGGTCGGTCAGCTTGTAAGGCTTGGAAGTTACTGATACCGTTTCTTCGAAGCCTGCATCTGACTCTGAAGATGAGATAGTCCCTGCCAAAAAGGCTCGCAAAGCTGCTCAGGTGAGATCGTTTCCTTGTGCCCGGTCGCCGGTCAATTGACCTCTCCTGCGACAACCAGGCCGACACCTCCCACCTCCCTGCTCTGAAGGAGATGACCTCCAATGACACTTCTAAATTGCAGCCTTCTATCCCGTCGGTCAAAGTAACTGGTACAGACAACGGGGATGTCTCACTCGCGAGTACCGCTGAACCGGAGAAGAAGAAGAAGCGCAAGCTTTTTGGGGCAGCTCCGGCTTTCACTTGGGATCCCATTATGAGTGTGAGTGAATGAGACCCCGTGATAATCGGTGCTCATCGATTGTCACAGTCAGGGGACGGGGT
Source organism: Kockovaella imperatae (assembly GCF_002102565.1). Taxonomy (NCBI): domain Eukaryota; kingdom Fungi; phylum Basidiomycota; class Tremellomycetes; order Tremellales; family Cuniculitremaceae; genus Kockovaella; species Kockovaella imperatae. The sequence goes on from NW_019028948.1 coordinate 723,756, forward strand.
TATTCCTGCCTGCTTGTCGCCCGTGAAGCCAAATGAAAAGGCTGCGGTTGGTACGATCCCTCGAAAAGGGTTCGGAAGTATGGCCAGTGCTCGCAACCTTTCGCGTCTGGTTTGAGTTACTGCATAATTAGCTTTCGGAGTCTGGCTTGCTTGCGGTTATGCATTTGTCTGTGATCGTCGTACTATGATGTGCTACGTTATACAAGTTTACAAGAGACTACGGCTACCTCATCCATCGAATCTGTACTTTTCTCTCAATTTCTGTCCCCACTTGAACATCTGTCTCGAAGAATCAACTGAAAGTTCAAATTGAACGTAAGACTTACGATCAACGGGGCTGGTATACCGGCCGCTGCTACCAATGCCAATAATGTCCCTCCCCATCCCCACCCTAACTTTTTGAACATCTCTCCGGTGAACTCGGGGAGAACACAAGCGGTGATGGATCGGCACTGATTCACTGTGAGCGAAACTCGAGGGTGCAAAGTCAAGGGTGACATACGGCGGTCGCTGCTGCGATTGCTGCTGCAGAGTATGGGAAGAATGCATCGACGATGCTGACAGGCCAGATCAGCAAGTCTCTGGCGTGATGTGCCCGACGGAGAAGATGGGCCACGAAAGCCTCACAAATTTTGTATACTGTTGAAAGCCAATGTGAGACCCAAGAGGGTGATGACTTGACCGATCTGAGGTGCTATCCAGTGAAGACGAGCTTCGGCTGTCCAAGCCTGGCACCGGACATTTAACCAGACGATCGAGATCAGAGCAAAGCAGGGCGACTCACAAAGATCAAGAGTCCTATGGGAAGAAGACACATTCCAGTCTGCGTCAGAACGAGCTGAAGAATTGTCAAACATGGATAGCAATAACCGTCGGTTTTACTCACTCTGTACTCTGGTTGTCCCACTTTGGCATCTCCAGCTCGTTTCGACAGCCGCTTATAGATCTTGTCTTGGGCCGTCGCGGCGATGGCAGCGGCGAGGAGAAAACCGACCACTAAGATGAGTGTAAGCAACTTGCTCGATGGCGAATGGATGGTCTATCGCTCACTGAGACCAAGGTATGCAAGTGATAAAGTAGCATCCGGGAATTGATAGGAGAATAGAATGTTGGGTTGACCAAATGGCTCTCGGCCGTACAAAAGGGGAACGCTGACGAGGAAAACGTAGATGATGGCTGGGGACATGAGCAAGGTTTTGCTTGACGGAACGCGCTCACCATAGATGTACGCGTAGTACAATGAGAACATGATACAGACTGGGTTGGTGAATAGCAACCTTGGAGGTCGAGAAAAGGCCTTTTTGAAAACGTCTTTTGCATCTTCTGCAGAAACCATGACTCTCATCCAAGCCAGACGATGATTAATGGTCCTTGGAGATATTTGATCACACCATGATGCAGGAATATCAAAAGGATGAGAGACCTGATACTTCAGCTTCTTCTCGAGGACCCTGGATCAGTAGTCATCAGCTTTGCGTGCTGACTTGCAAAGGACATTGTCTCACGGAGCATAGGTCTCCTCGGTCAACCATAGGAAGAGGATGAAATTAATCAGGGCCATGATGGTAATGGCATAGAATAGCCATCTCCAGCCCCCGTACAGAATCCAGTAGCCCAACATACTGCCAAGCACGGGGCCTGCCTAAGTACAGATTCAGGATGCGAGCCCAGTGTGAGTACGTGGATACCCACCATTGGTCCCATTGCATAGATGGACACCGGTCGGCCTCTCTCAGCTGGGGAGAATATCTGAGGGGCTGTGAGAATGCGTAGACGAAGGTGTCGGGACCGCACTTACATCTGCACAGGTCGCCACACCAAGAGCAGGGCCACAAGATCCGAACACACCACAGAAGCTTGAGTACGGGTGAGCTGAAAGTCTACCACCTGAGGGAAGGAGAAGACTCACAACCGAAGAATGACGACCGCCCAGAAGCTAGGTATGAGTCAGTCACCACTGAACCGATCGCAGTTTACCTTTGTGCCACTGCACATCCTAGACTGAACAGAATGTAGGGAAAAAGACTCAATAGATACCCCACTTGGCGACCGTACAGCTCTGATATCGGAGCGTATAGGAAAGGACCGCATCTGAATAGGGGTGGTCAACGGCCACAAACCGGACAAGTGCGTCGTGCGATCGGTGACTCACCCAAGCCCAAGAACATAGAACGTCGTAATGAATATGCCAACCTTCTCATTCGTCTGACCATATTCAGCCATGATGGCATGTATACCCGGTACCCCAATCGAACTGCCACACGTCGAGATGAATCCCGTCAAAGCCACTGTCAGTGTGATTCGCCATTTCTTTCGGTTCGTCCAGTTCCTCGGATTCTTGGAGGACGTCTCGAAGTTTTCCAGATCTCGTGCCGCACTCTGAGCCGTGGTTGATTTGACAAGGGGCTTGAAGCCAATCAGACTCTCTGAAGGTAGTGGCGTCACCTCAGGCCTTTCTTGATCTCGCTGCAGTGTATCTCCTGCTCCTCTGGACTCGACAGCGGTCCCTCGGGATGAGCATGACATGCTTCAAGTTAGTGTTTGTAAGGCGGGGAAAGGGGAGGGTGGGGGAAACGCGCCTCCTCGTTACATGTACAGATGCAGTTCCAACGTTGGAGTAACCATCCTGAATCCTCTTCCGACTCGATTAACCTGCTGGTCGGGTGGAATAGGACCTCAAATAGACCGATAGATGAGTTTCAAAAAATCTCAGGCGTGATTCCCGGCCCTATGACACACACACTCTTTCGGCCCCGGACGGAATCGGATTTGGCCGACGAGGATGAATATTGTATGCCTATTAACATGCCATCACGTGTCCCTAACGCCTATTAGAGATATCAGTGCTGTCCGTCGTCACTGTCATTGTATGAAGCAGTCGCAAGTAACGAGTCGAGAGTATGAACCGCGGATAGACATGTCGACACTGGATGATTGTGGGCTAAGGCAGGCAGGGATAGTTGCTGATGCACTTAACAGTCGTGGAACGAGCTGCCGGGCCGTCTACTGGCGCTAGGCATACCGTCAATGGCATCTCCAGTCGGACAACAACAACGGCGCCATTGGGCATATCAGATGTCGAGTATGAAGGCTTTGAAAAGGACGAGGGCCATTTAGCTACGCAGGATGACAGTGTGGTGCAGACTGTGAGCAGATCACTCATGACCTATTTGAGTGATTCTCAATGACACCTACACTGTACCAGATGGAAACCGGCTTCATTCCTTCCGCTCGGTTGACCAACTCTGCCCTCCCACCCCTCTTCTCTCTGTCACTAGTCCAATATACGCCCCCATCCTCGCTCATTTGCTTGACAGCCGCCAACAATGTCCTCTTTCTGGCTGCTGCTCCATTGACCATCATCATTATCGATCTCGACAAACCAGATGAGCTAGTCACGGTCGACCTTCCTCGGCCAGCTCAGGAGAAAGGGCAAACCACTCCCTCGCCCAGTCCAGTAATCAAGAGTCTTTTCGTCGATCCGCGAGCACGTCATCTGCTCATCACAACCACTACTGGCGATACCTTCTACCTCCCCATCAGCCCTGGCAATCCTGCTGTTCAATCACGACGAGCGAGACCATTACGTTTGCGTCAAACCATCACTTCGGTAGCTTGGTCGCCCTATGCTGGATCCACAGACCCTTCTGGAGGGGATCACACACCTTCAAAGAACGATCAAGTCACTCCGCCTAGTACCGACATTCTCCTAGGAACACTCAGCGGTCAAATATTGTCTATGCCACTACCGCCGCAGGACGACATCTTCAAATCCGTCTCGATATCCATGACGAAGCCGCTGGAGAGAGATCTACAATCTGTGTATTCGGTTCCAGATGGCCGACCAGTCACTGGACTCGCCTTTGGCTTTTGGCCAAGTACAGAAACGTCTAGAGGCACAAAAGCCCGGAGAGCTTGGACCGTCATCACGACACAAGAGAGGATATACGAGCTTCAAGGGGAGGTCGGCACGGCGCATGTTGGTGGAAAAACCGGCGGCTGGGCGGAAGAGCTCTTCAAACCGTTCAGGGAAGGAACTCCAAGTAAGCAGATTGATTGCTTGCACGTAAATTGCTCTAACACCACGTCAGGCTTCCAAGAGCTGCCGGGTCAGGTCCCAAACTCTCAGCTTTGCCTGTACAGCGATTCAACGGAGCACACTGCTCGATCATCTCTTCCGTCTCCATCTGCCATGGCTTGGTTGACAGGTGAGCAGTGGCGGCGTCTCAGCTATCTGACTGGACAGCTCCTGGCCTCTATGCATCTGTTCTCACACCCTTACCAACGGCAAAGATCCTCGTTCGGCCTTCTCTCTTGCGGTACCCGTCCGTGGATGATGGACCTAAACAAGGTTCTTCAATCTTTCAGCGCGGCTCAGCCAACTCCCCCGGTCAGCAACCGATACCTTTGGCAGTGACCATCACAAAGTGGCACTGGTTGCTGTTATATTCAGATCGGATTGTTGGAGTATCTCGCGAGACTGAGAAAGTAGTCTACAATGAAGCTATCCCAGTGGTGAGTTCATAAAGTCAGAAATAGGGTCATGTCGCTCATCATCCCCAGGCCTCGGGGGAGAATGTGATCGGATTGTCGTCGGATCCTGCGCATGGCACATATTGGGTGTCGACCGATCGCTCAATATTCGAGGTCCTGATCCAGGACGAAGACCGAGATGTATGGCGCGCAAAATTGGAGAAGGGCGAATTTCAGGATGCGCATCATTATGCGAAGGTACGTACCAGCGGGAGTGGATGCCTTCCCTAACTTCACTTGCTACCCCAGACCCCCGCACAGAAAGACATTGTCTTATCCAGAGAAGCCGATAGCCTCTTCGAGCAAGGGAAGTACATCCTGGCCGCCCAGACGTACGCGAAAAGCACCAGAAGCTTTGAATTTGTGGCTCTACGTTTCGTTGATTCGGATGAACGGGACCCTTTGCGGATATATCTATCCGAAAAGCTCAATCGTCTAGATAAGAAGGTGAGTTGAGGCTGCTGGCATCAACTAACGGGAAAGCTTCGTACACAGCGGATGATGCTGGCGACTTGGCTGGTGGAAATATACCTAAGCAAATGCAATACGCTTGAGGATATTGTCGCGGCAGAGTCGGCCACGTCGGATGTCGAGAGCTTGACCATCGAGCGGCAAATGATGGAGGAGGACATGCGGAATTTCATTACAACCTACCAGGTCAGTGTTTGGATGCCACGTTGGCAAGATGGACATTGACAACTGGCAGAATGACTTGGAACCAAAGGTCGTGTACGAACTGATCATGGGTCACGGGCGTACAGATCTATACTTGTTCTACTGTAACCTAATGAAAGACTACGAAAAGGTAATCGAGCATTGGATAGAAGAGCAGGAATGGGCAAAAGCCATCGATGTCCTTAATCGCCAGGTGGGCCGAAAGTTGGCGGATCTCATCGGTGTTGACTTCTCACCGCAGGACTCGCTCGAACCATATTATCGCTTCGCCTCCGTTCTGATACGTCACGCTCCGAGACCCACAGTCGATTCATGGTGCCGCCGGTCCAAGCTCGTCCCTAGGAAGCTCATCCCCGCTATACTGCAATACAAGCGGTCTCCCAACCAGGATTTGTCATCAGATCAAGCGATCAGATATCTTACTTACCTGGTCAATGATCTCGGCTCGACAGAGACTATCGTGTACAACCTCTTGATTACGCTGTACGCGACCGACTCGGACCCAGATGACGCTCATCTTCTACGATTCCTGACAACATGTCCTGATAATCCCCTCACGGAAGCTCCTTATTACGATCTCGACTATGCTTTGCGGCTTTGTCGACAGCGTAACAGAATCCAGCCGTGCATCCACATTTACTCTAAGATGGGAATGTACGAGAACAGCGTGGACTTGGCATTGCAGCGCGGAGACTTGGAGCTGGCCAAGGCAAATGCGGATCGTCCGGAAGGCGATGACGTGTTGAGAAAGAAGCTTTGGCTCAAGGTAGCTAAATACGTTGTCCAGGAGCGGAAGGATATCAAGAGGTGAGTCATGCTCGATCCATTCAAAGGCTAATGGACACAGCGCGATGAAATTTCTCGAGTCAACTGATCTGGTGAAAATCGAGGACATCCTACCTTTCTTCCCGGATTTCGTGGTGATAGACGACTTCAAAGCCGAAATCTGCACTGCTCTTGAGGAATACTCTGCCAAAATTGAAGAGCTCAAGGCAGAAATGGAGGACGCCACTGCCTCTGCAGATTCCATCAAGCGAGATATCGAAGGTCTACGGAATAGATTTGTCACCGTCGAACAGGGAGACAAATGCTGGAAATGCGGATTGCCCCTGCTCACAAGGCAATTCTACGTTTTTCCCTGTCAGCACTCTTTCCATGCTGATTGTCTGATATCAATGGTGAGTTAAATGTTACGTGAAGATTGTGCGATGTTGATGGATCCTTGAGGCTATGGAAACTCTCCCCTCTGCTACATTGCGCCGCATATTGCAGCTGCAAAATGAGCTGGTCGTTCCGCCGGGAGAAGCAGGCGCGAGACCCCTACTCTCCGCATCGCATGCTGCTGTGGGATCTGGCTCCGGGACGCCACGGAAATCAGGGACACAAATAACGTCTGGCTCAGCAGCCACAGATCTCTTGTTAGGCGTGACAGGTCGCAACAAATTGATGGCCGCGGGCGATCGACTGAGAGAGCTCATCGTACCCGACGCTCTTGCGCAAGCTGTGTCTGTGAGCGTGGGAGTGGGTAAGAAAACGAAGAAGAAGACGAGGGTCGAGGACAACACTAGGACAGAAGAAGCGAGGAAAGAGCTGGACGAGCTGGTGGCGGCGGTCTGCCCACTATGCGAAGGCGCAGTCGTGGGTCTAGATAAGCCTTTCATCAAGCCGGAAGAAGCAGTGGGGGACTGGGATATCTAGCATGGGGAGTCGAAATCTGCATTGTCTCGATCATCATGCAATTGGCTTCCGCTTCTCTGGAAGCCCCGAAGAAACAACAGCCGGTCGCTGTTGTGCTACGCTACCTCGGCTGACTCACTCGCGGTGGTACTCGATCCAGTCACTTCGCACGAGCAACACTTCGTATACGAGAAGCCCGCGAGTCTTTTCACATCCACCTTTGTCTGTCCTGCAGTCATCGTCCTTCGAGCTCAATAGAGCGAGTTCAGGTCCCAGTCATTTGGACGCGGGAACGGAGACGCAGTCTTCGCTGTTGTCAGAGCTCCATGTGATATCGGCTCTCAGGGTAAGGATCACAAGGGATACCTTCCTTTCACCGTGTTGACTTCCCTTGACTGTATTCGAGCCCTGGTCTCGACCTGGACGATATAAGAAGGAGGATGCTGAGTGATCGCTTGCCATGCCCCACCTTCAATCCGCTGCAGCACTCTTACTGTCGAGAAGAGTCATCGACATCCTTGCGCTTTTCCCCAACCTTTGCAATCTCAAGCGCATAGCATGTCTTCCAGCAACACAGGTCGAGACGGCCGGACCAGGTCTTCACGCGTCTTCGATGCCATGGACCGTGTCGGCCTCAGTGAACTTAGCGACTCCCTTGAAGATATACATCGCAGATCGAGAACGATCCTTCCAGAGGGAATCATGGGCGAATTCTCATCTTCAAGCGACAATAACCCCCAGCGACCTCCCCGAGAGGACCGGAGGAGACAGCCTCGCCGGATTTCAAGCGGATCGACATCTCAACCTGCATCGCATCGGGATGATAGAGAAAATGCGCTTAGTTCGACAACGGTGAGATTGACCATGCGCGCAGAGCCCTGAAGCTGATATTAGCGTGTGGACAGGCCAATGAGATGACCTCTGAAATATGCTCTTTATGTTCTGACAAGGCGGTGGTAATCGGCAGTGTGACTTCACCAGCTGAGTATTATCCCGACGATTACGAAGATCCAAGCTTGGCAAGCACCCTGAGAAGGCCCAGCTCCACTCGGCAAGTGTATTATTGCAGAAAGGTGAGCGGGCACAGTCCTAGTGCGCGACTCCGAATAGAACGTGATTGGTTGCTTATAGCGTGTCTCCGGCTTCAGCACTCGCTTGGACAACAGGTCCCAGCTCCGTCCGATACCAGTCGCAGATCCTCAACGAGGGGTAGCCGGACCTCACATCAGAGCCATACCAGCCACCGTTCCGCAGGAGGCCATCGCGCTGCAAGGCGAAATCCCCTCCAAGCATATTACGAAGAGGCTCCATACTATGATAGTCGCTACGATGATCCTCAATGATATCAATCTTAGTTTCAGATTTCACCTCCCCTGTTACGTGACATTCAGAGCTTGATCTAGATGCAGAAGCGATACATTTTTGTTCTTATCCAGAGAGCATCCAGAGCGTGAGAAGGCTTATCTTGCCATTTGTGAACCACGAAATGGCCTGGGATCTTAATGATAAGCTTGGACTTGCCAGATTCATCGGTAAGGCTGCAGCGTGTCGACCGTGAGCTGCATGCATGTCAAGAAGATGGCTCATCCTCGTGTACAAGAGGTATCTTGGCCTGTAACATCTTGACAGCGATCTCGAACAGGTAGTCCAGACATTCGCACTGCGTCTTGGCCTGCTCCCACGTATTACCTGGAAGAAGAAGCCGAGGGATGAGCGATGGGTCGATCCCGTTCCGTGCGACTGCTCACCCCAGACATAGACGCCATGCCTCCTGACGAGGATAGCAGGTGCATCAGGGTAATTCTCCATCGCCTGAGGTATCAGCTTAGACTTATATGACTCGTGCCCACCTGAGCCATTCCAGAAGTCAGATCCTCTTCGTCCGCGGTATTTTCAATGATCGGGACTTCTAGCGTATCGAAGAATCGCAGTGTTGAGTTGACTCCTCCTTTCCTGACGCCCTTGATCATCTCCTGGTGGGAGATCTTAAAAGATTGTGCATCCTTCGGTAGCAAAAGCGTAAGCATGACTGCAGGACATACATCAGTTGATTGAACCTTGGTCATGCCAACTCGCCTGCATGTTGAGAATGCGTATGGATACACGCCCCGGCATTCCGCATGGTGAATGCGTTCCAGAATAGAGGGGTACAAGCGGATTCCTTCAGACCCTATGGGACAATCTCGATTCAGCTGCGGTCGAGAGGAGAAGAACGATATACACTGACCTTCTTTTGAGGTACTCGGATGAAATCTCGCTTACTACCTGGCTTAGGGACTGACGATTGTGCGAAGGGCAGAACAAAGATGTGTTCGGGCTGAATTCGCTCTTTCTGTACGCCTTGGGATTGTCAGCGAAGCTGTGCAGCGGATTTGAGAACCCTCTCACCTGAAGGAGCCAGGTAAACGTGTTCACTAAGATGGTCTCAGTCCTTGGACGGATCTCCCACACGCTCGACTGACCCATGTCTTATGCTGATACCTGTCGCATATGAGCTACAGTCAAAGAAGGATACGAGGACCGGCTCACCTCCACCAGTTCCAGTGACCCATCCAAGATCTACGGCGAAGTCAGTCTTGACATTCCTCATATGGCCTGGCAGATGGTCTGCTCACTGTAGAAACCTCTACATAGATCGCAGATCAAATTTGCAGGCTATTCCAATCAGCAAAGATTTCAAAGAATGACCTGTCTATCCCACATGTTCAGGATCATCACTTCTGATGAGGGCGTCGGGATCATTTGAGCTGTGACTCTGCTCGCCATTGAGTTGATGAACGTGCGATGAGGGCTGAGGGACTGCGGATGAGCTGGACATGACTTCTGGAAGCTGAGATGAGTGTTAGAGGCTCTATAGTCTCCAGGAATACGACCGTGAACTGTGTGATGGCTTGAGACGCCTCGACTTCACTGGGTTGGGAAACTAGACGAACGAGAAAGCAAATGAATAATTTCAGAAGCATTTGGCGTGATCATGTTTCGAAATGCCGAAGGACCGGGGTTGGTAAATGGATGTACCTCTAGAGATCTGCATGTTGACCTTTGTCAGGCCAAAAGACGTACGCGCTGGTACTAGGTCGACGTATCAGCCATGACGATCTTCTCATTATACATCTTCGATCGGTAAGTCCATAATGCTCCACCAAAACCCCTTATACGCTGTCTGTGTCGAAAACGCGAAGTCCCCTTCTGTCATCGGACATTGACGGAATTCACCCTTCTAGGCACTGCGATTGTATCTACTACCAGGATTGGAACAGAACACGACCGCTCAGAGCCCCTTCCACGACAAACTTCAAACCTGGAGTCCATCGATTGGCCCCTGCTCAGCCTAGTCAGACTGCAGGAACGAGAGAGAGCATCTTTTCCAGTGGTTTTTCATCGGGAGGGATAGGCACAGGGATTACTAAGGCTGGGAATGCAATGGGATCAGGAGCTGGAGCGTCACAAAGGGGACTACCGTTTGATGAAGAGGCCAAGTTGGTATATGGGGTCGTGCTGTCATTGAGAAACATGGTCAAAAAGCTGTCAGGGAGGTGGGTCCCAGCCCAGATTTGCAGGAAAACACCGCCCCGCCGCTTGAAAACGTGTCGCTGATCACACTCCTGTGCCACGCAGGGACGAGCCGCTCACTTCCTACTCTACTCCGCATTACAAACTTCACCTCTACGAGACGTTGACAGGATACCGCTTCGTCCTTCTTTCCGACCCATCCTCTGATTCTTTACGTTTCGTTCTGAGGCAACTGTATACCGGAGCGTTCCTGGAATACGTCGTACGGAATCCACTTATAGATATGGATTCGAGGACAGAAGGTATAGACAACGATCAGGTGAGCGCGAATCCAGGCTATATGGTCTATGGTTGACATTGACTCTCAGTTTCGGAGCGCCGTAGATAGACATATGAAGAGTCTGTCGGTCTTCTCATAAATCGACAGGGAGACCATGCATATGCAGATGATAATGTTGTATACAATGCAGATGAATAGCAGGCACGAATTAGTGCGACATCGCGCATCGACACGATATGATAAGACTGTGATCGACAATGAGTTTCCAGATATAGGACCGTCCTACGACACCTGTGTCGCTGGACCTCCACGAGCCTTCCGCCTGCGAGGCGTCTCCGCCTCTTCCATCTCGACATCGTTTTGCTCTCCCAGCGACGCTTCGTCCCCATTCGCAGGCGCAAGCTCCTCATTGCCCTTGTCGTCTGTCTCGGTTTTTGCCTCAAATTTGTTTCGCAAGGTCGTCAACAGACTCTTCTTGACTTCTTTGGCCGTCTTGTCGTCCTTCTGACCTGGACCCGCGGCCTCGGAATCAAGAGTGACCTCTTCACCTCCAACAGCATCGTCAAGTTTGAGTTTTGTAGCGCCAATAGCCAGCATGTCTTCCTGCAGGGCAAATCAGTGTCTTGTCCAGCGTCAGGGCGAGGTTACCCACATCAATCGAATCTTTCGACACCAATTTGATGACTTCGACGTCCTTGTCTTGACCCTGGATACAGTCAGAATCGAATATGAGAGGAGAGGGATCACCTCACGATACGATAGGCCCGATCCGCAGCTTGACGGTCATTATGAGGGTTGAAATCCTGGTCATATATGATGACAACAGACGCGGCTGTCAGATTGATTCCGACTCCACCAGCTTTGGTCGAGAGGAGGAACACCGTGATATCGGGATCCTCTGTGAACTCGTCGACAATGAGTTGACGCTCGTCTGTCCGAGTAGATCCATCGAGCCGAGTATATTTGATGTCCATATGCTGTAAAGCTACCTGAAGTATATCGAGAATCATAACGAACTGGTACATGTCAGATTCGAATCTCCTCTTGATGGTGTCTAGATTTACCTGAGAGAACAGGAGCATTCGCTTGCCCTCTGCCTTGCAGCGATCAATATGCTTTTTCAGAGCGATGACTTTGCCGCCTTCCAGGAAAACATCACGGGACAAAGCGAATTTCTTGATCGACTGCAAACGCGTCAGGACAACCCATCATTTGAGGTCCAGTGACTCACGTCATATTCCGATTCCTCGCAAAAATGGTGGATCTCCGCATCGCTCATAATCTGCAATCACGTCCCTCAGCTGAGGGTACTACAGTTCGGTACTTGCAGCTCACCTCTAGATCCTCGACAACATAGTCGAAATTTGAATCGCACCATTTTGGAGTTCCCAAACACGCTTTCGCAATGGATCTGACCTTGGCATCGGAATAGAGCCGTCTGAATAACAAGGGGTGTGAAGCAGCTTTTCGAAGATCCATAAGAATATGACTCGACGAGCTCGCTGCGGAACCCGACTTCTTTTCCGCCGCTTTAGATCTTGACTTGGCTTTGGGAGCTTCCGTATCATCCGCAGCGTTGGCTTCTGCCTCGAGGGTTGTTTCGTCCATTTCCTGGAGGACTTTCTTGGACCTTTGTAAGGTTTGTCGGTATAATTTGGCTTGCACAGGGGTCATTTGGCAGTGTTCCACCGTCTCAATTTTGGGTGGCAAGTCCAGTACATGGGCTTTCCGACGACGGAGGACAAATGGCGTGAGCATTTTTCTGGCTCGAGAGACTCGTTGTGAGGAAAGCAAGTTGGCATGACCTTGAGATTTGAAGATGGCTCGGAGGTATGGCTCCGCGTCGGTGAAGACATCTTTGTGGATGAACATGAGGAGAGACTGGGCGAAAGGTCAGCATGAATTGCCCTGAAACTTGCAGCCTACTCACGACTAGCTCTTGTAGATTGTTTTGCAATGGCGTTCCGGTCAACAGACACCTCCATCTCGGCTTGATGGACATGAGATCCGAGTAGGCCTTGGTAGTACAACTCTTGAGTCGATGACCCTCATCGTAGATACAAGTCTGGTCGCTGTCAAAAACTCCGCGAGTACGGACGCGGATCACTCACTTCGAATTGAATCTTTTTCCTGAAAAAGCTGAGATCGTCCGCCGCTGCAACTTGGGTATACGAAGCCAGGACGACCTGCAGCTTGCCTTTACGGAATTGCCTCTTGATAGTATCTCGAAGATCCGCCCTCTCCGCCTGAGTTCCATAGTACGATTGGACATCGATATCGGGGCAGAATTTTTCGAATTCTCGGACCCAATTCTCGAGCGTTGAAGCACTGTATATGTCAAATCAGCAGGAGGTTCAGAAATTTCAGTTTAGAAGCCTCACGGTACAAAAATCATGTGTGGACCTTTGATTTTACGTTCCTTGAGATGCGCCAAGAAAGCAATGACCTGGATGGTCTTGCCGAGACCTGGACCCGTCAGCCGAATACCATGAAGGTTTGTGGGACCTCGACCTACCCATTTCGTCGGCGAGGATGCAACCAATCTTTTTAGAATACAACAGGTTCAGCCAATTGACGCCAAGCAACTGATAGTCCTTCAAAATCGTGCCTTCGCTCAAAGCTGGCGGTTGTGTCTGGATGTATTGACTGAGAATCTTCCGTCTCTTCATGTCCGTCTCCATCTTCAGCAATTCGTCGACTTTTGCAACGTCCACTTTGACATCGTTCATCCCGTCTGATCTTGGGGTGCCAACGACACTGTCGTTGATCATGGATGCCCCGCGCCACACTGATAAGGTGTTGGCGACATCCGCAGCGATGCTCTCGCATCGATTCAGACAAGAATCGATTTGAACATAACCCTCCATGATCTCTGTATATTGTTCAAAGAGCTTGAAGGACACACCACGCGCCTTGTTGAGCTTTGTGTAGACAGCATCGACGTTTTCATAAGGTCTCAGCGAGATAATTTTGGCTGCTTGTTCAGCACTGCAGGCTGTGGAGTGGAGTCAGCAATTCATGCTCCACGAAGCAGCAGTACTTGAACTGACCAATCGTTCCCGTCAACATGGCTTCGTCCACCTCGTTGAAGGCTTTGAGCGCTTCTCCTTCTGCATCCAGCTCGTCTTCCGCTCCCTTGAATCGCTTTCTCTGTCTACCCTCATCACCTGACCAGCTCCCTTCATCACTCTCTTCTTCGCTTTGAGCCTCTCCTTCCACGGCCTCTGCCTCACTCTCACTCTCGTCTGGATCTTTCCGTTTTCCTTTCCCAGCTCGATTGGCGTAAATTCGCGATTTCTCTCCCTTCCTCGGTTTTGGAGCTGGCTTGGGCGTGGCGGCTAGAGGCGACGAGGTAGCGATCTTGGACGATGGGATACTATTGGGGGTATGTAAGTAGGTTGGAGGTCTGAAATTGGTCGTTTTGGAAGATGAAGCGAAGGAGACGGGTGAAGAAGATAATGGTGTAGGACGAGACATGACATGTGTCGTTGGTGTAGACGTAGCATGTCTCTGCGCGATGGTGTGAATCTCATTCAGCGCGGCGTCCAGATCTCTTGGATGCCGAAGAACAGCACTTCGGATCAAGTCTCTCCTCAGGATTGGGAATTGACCTCCAAATTTCGTGACAATTCTGTCCACCTCCTTCTCTTCCTCTGGGGTTATTCTGGCCATGGTCATCTGTTGGACTGCTTTCGCAGCATTGACGAGTGAAGGAGCCTTGGAGATGCTGGGACGGCTAATGCTTGTAGAGGCTTGAGTTGGAGATTCATCGTATTTGGGTTTGAGTCTCGATAAAGGTTGAGGGGATGATGGGGATGAATCGGCAGTCAAAGATTGTCCGTTCGACGTGCCTTCGTACGATAAGGATTGTTGATTCGCTTCCCGAGGCTGATTCTCCGACGTTTTACGATTCAGCATGGAAGCCATGACGGCTTGGGGTGTCCCGGCTGTTGGTCGAGGCTGGGCATTCCCATTGACGTTCGAAGAGAGCTTCGATGACGGGATGACCGATCCATTCGACTGTGCGCCCGAGCTCGAGAACCCATTGGTCCCATTTGCAGCAAAGAATTTGGACACAGAGTGTTTCGGTGTGATGGCTGGGACAGGTGAAGATGATGGTGGGACAAGGACGTCAGGGGATTGAGGTACTGCATTATACGGTTTCGTCGAAGCAGAAATACTTCCATTGGTAGGTGAAATTGAAGGCTTCGATCCGCCTCGAGCCTTGGCTCTCATAGCCTCCAGACTTTCCTGTAGGACAAGTAGGATCAGCCGATGTCACAAAAGGCGCGAGCCAAGGACTACTCACGCGGCGCCGCCGCTCAGCATCTGCTGATGACATGAGCAAGCTTCGGAAATGACAACAAGTGACACAGTCTAGCAAGACACGAAAACCGGATCAACAAATGCTTCGTAGATGACAGGTATGATAAGACGGTGCAGACAAGAGGATGGTATAGACCAAGATGAGCAGATGGACGCGTTCAAAATTGGGAAAATTATTTTTGATCGACTCTGGGCTGGCCACATGAACATGGAGTGGCGACACAGGAGTTGGAGGACTAGAATTAAGGGTGGGATGCATGCGTGAAAGAATACGCAACAAGATGGTATGACAGTATGACTACTACATGTGTATGCTGTATCAATTCATGAGTCGCCGGGCGGTATATCAATCACTGAAAATAGTATGTTCGTCAGCACTCATCCGGTGCTGCGAGCAATCATCTCAACTCACTATGGCCCATTCTCTCTACCTTTGTTCTGAGATACTTCTCCAATTCTGGACCATACGTTCTGCCTGCACCGATCATGCCTACACCAGCGCGTCTTGCTCTCCAATCTTCGTATTCCTTTTCTTGATCATCCTGTTCAGATTCCAAAGGCAATTGGCGATAACGTCGGACTGGGGAATTGGAAGGACACCTCCAGTCTCTAGGGACCATGCCAACTCTCTCGGCTATCCTCACGCCTTCCTTTGCGAGTCCTTCGACTTTCTCAGGATTGTTCGTGAGTAGTCTGATACCCTGAGATGAGGACTGTCCACCAAGTCCCAGATCCCTCAGGATCTCCGCGGCAACCGTGTAACTCCTCTCGTCTGCTCCGTGTCCAAGCATGAGATTCGCAGTGACTGTATCATGACCTAGATCTTGGAGATTGTACGCCCGAATCTTTTCAAGTAATCCGATACCTCGTCCTTCTTGACGTAGATAAATGACGACACCGCGGCCAGGTACACGAATACCAGGTGTCGAAGCGGCAGTGGAGGAAGGGGATGGGAGTCGAGTGGAGGGAATAGAGTCGGCAAGATCCAAAGGATGATGATGATGATGACGATGTGTTGTGTGAGGAGGATGTGTGGATGGAAGAGGGTTTGACAGCGAGATCAATCGTAATGCCTCATCCAGCTGTTCACCACAATCGCACCTCATCGATCCGATAGTCTCACCAGTAAAGCACTCCGAATGGATCCTGACCAAGGGAAGAATGTCGTGAATGTCTCCAGTAGAATCCTCATCGTCTTCCTCTCCGACTACTCCCAAGCCGTCCAACACATCTCCTCCGTCCACCTTTGCTGCAGACTTTGCAGCGACCGGCGTACTCGCTTGATCCTCTCCACCTGGAACCAGCCGGCCAACGTATGCTCCTCTGACCACTCGCTCCATGTCTGTCTCGCCTTCTCGCCAACTCTGGTCCAAAGAGGTACTTCGGATCTCCCTTCTTCTCCTCGGCGCCATCGCTCTGGCATCAGGATCCAGCTGAATGGGGTCGAAGACGATAGCCAGGTGTTCTTTGGTATCTACAGAGTTGTGGTAGAGGTGTAAGAAGACCTCTCCGTGTGGTGTGGGGACTCGGGTCCGTGCCATACATCGGACCTGAACGGATGTAGGCTGACGTGAAGGTCCGGCAGTTACTCCAGGTTGCGCATAGGCTAGATTTCCAGGAGAACCTAGTAAGGCAGATCCGCTTGATCCCATGGCATTAGTCGTTGCTGGGAGAGTCTGGAAAGTATGTTTCCCGACCGATGAAGCATTCTGCAAAATTTGAGCGACAGGGGACGGATCAATAGACATTTTCCGCTTTGGTTTCCTAGTACCTCCTCCCCCGCTATCCATGGACATCCCACCTAGAGAGCTCGACAATGACGCCTCGACCGATTGTGACGATACCGTCGTAGTAGTAGAAGCAGGCTTTGGAATTTGCTTGGCTTGTGTCTCTGCTTCGACTGCTTTGCGTTTCGCCTCTGCCTCTCGTTCCAGCTTCAATCGGACAGATCGAGGAGCCTGCATGGATCGCATGACGGGTGGAGAGGTACTTGACTGGGTGGTGGGTATCGGTCTAGGAAGCGTATCGCAGTTCTGATACGCATTACCAGCTACGAAAAAGGTCAATGCCTGTTCGTAGATCAAGCTTGACTCACCATGACTGAAATGATGCCTCGACATGGATCCGCTGCCGGCGATCACAGCACTGATCAATAAGGCATCGATTGGATTATCATCTCTCTGCTTCTGCTTGGGCTTTGATCTTTCCGATGAAGGGACGTGAGCATGCAAAGGTGGACTCGATTCGCCAGACCGTCTTGGCGGAGACGATGAGGAGGGAAGACGATGATGATACGGGACATCCGAGGTGAGGAGGGAGAGGACGTCAAAGTCGCCTTGGGATGGCATGCTGATAGCCGACATGATACCACTGATCTCTGTCTCCCCGAAAAAGAGATCTCCTCGGAAATGGTTTCCCGCGTTCTCTCGAACCGATCGCTATTCACAAGGACGTCCGAGGTTTTGTAGAGGTTGAGCTCGACGAATTCTCAAAAGTCGGCCGACCTGCTGAGGTAAGGCTAGTCCCCCGGTGGTACCCGAAAATACCACGTGGCATGTGGTGTGCAGTCCCCTTCTGACACGATCTGACTGTTCTTAGCGGCGAATATCTTCGCCATCACAAGGGCTATGCATGCAAAGAAAGCAGCAATCCCATCAACGTCCCTACCCCACCCTCATGCCCTGACCGTTTGAGGCCCCTTGCCTGTTGATGACTGAAGAATTGGCCTCAGGCGATTGGTGCCACCCTCAGACATAATTACGTAAGTTTGGATCTTCCTGCGGAAACAATTTTTGCTTCCGAACGCAACCTCTTGCCCGAAAATCCCACGTGACATTTGGTGTCCTAATCCGACGGAAAACTCAATAGCTCCGAGGGGATTCGTCAAGCTCAACAATTGTAGATGGCAGAGAGCCCTGGTGATGTCCGGCGCTTGGAGCACAGAAGACAGCATTCTCGTGTCACGCCGGCCATGGCTTCTTTGTGTCACGATTGCATTCCAGACATCGAGCAGATTCTCAAATAAGTCGACACTGAAGTCACTCACTTCAACATCGTCTGATGAACTTTATGTAATCTCATCGCTTCTTCCGCTTCCTTTCAAGTCCGCCAAAAGTTGCCGGAGCAACCATCAACTTCCATTCAAGTGATTCATTCTGTGACTGACTGACTGCCAAACGGACTCATATCGCTGCCACTCGGGCTATAGATCTCTCGGTATCAATCTCGCTCCCGAAAATTGCTCAAAGGGGTAAAAAATCTTACCGCCATCAAATTCCAACGGGTGCCTTGCTTTCTTATTTCCATCCTCCCAGACCATTTATCATTACAACCCTCCCGCCCACCCTGAGACGGCCTGCATTTGGAGTGGTTGGAGCACTGCACAGCTAGCATAGCTCGCGCTCTGAGAGGAGAGGAGGAGGATTAGACCGATGCGGCCATGCAGATGCGGTAATTAAGAGGGGTTATCAAATTCGCTCAATGGTATCTTTCGGCTCTGTTGTCGTATCGCTACCGATGTCCTACAAATTGGTAGCTATCTCTTTGAGACTCTGATATGCTCTGCTGTGGGGCAATTAGGAACGCGGGATTTTGAAAGATATATAAGAGATGGTCTCTGTCAACTAATCGTCTCACACTCAAATCACATCTCATCAAACCATCACCTGAACTTCACATCTTAACTGATAGACTCGTTTACGCACTCGACCTAATCATGTCATCCGTTTCAGACCAGGATCTCAGCAAATTCAACTTCCCCGGTGGTTTCCCAAGTGAGTACTTTAGGGTACGCTTTGACCGAGTCTCACCTGTGGTGCTCCTTAGGCTCGAGAGATCTTGCGCCATCCATCGTCTTCCTCCTTGCCGTGAGTGGACCTCGGATCCTGATCCGAAACACTAGGTCTGATGCAGTCTCTCAGTACATCGCCACGACACCAATACTGGTTTGGCGATTGTGGAAGAAGGAGTATCGAACGCTCTGCCTCATCCGACCAACACTGTTCCTCCTTGCCCGTTATGTTATGTTGGTCCTAAGGGCATACATGTCCAAGCATAGTTATGGAGAGAACGAGCTGAGTGAGTGAAACCTTTTGCTTTCTGTTGGATTCGTGCTTTCTTGGTGCCTTCAGTCCATCTCGATCGCTGACACTTGTGCTTGACTTTTGCTCAGTTGCCGAGCTCGTTGTCGTCTCCACCGGTACTCTGTTCCTTGTGGATCCCCTCACGGAGCTGTGGAAACGTAATGTCACCACGGCCGTCGCGAAGGATGTAGCGCCAAAATGGGTCAGACGAGTATCCATCATTCTCTCGCTCGGAGTTCTCGCGGCCATCGGAACTTCCGTTGCGGCTGCATCACAGATTTCCGGAGCCATGGATGGTTCGAGTTCATTGAGTACAGTGTTGACCTTGCGCAAGGCCTCAGCCATCGTCACTGTAGGTGAGTGTATCTAACTCAGAACCACTCAGAGAAATGTGTTGATTTGCCGGCATCTTTCAGCTGTCATCGTCTGCATTCTGATCGCTGCTATCCTGACTCACATGTCATTCGGCTTGGCGATCCGAAACACGCTGTTCGTCGTTGGATGCTCGCTTTGTCTCCTCGTCATCAGTACCTATCGAGTGGTCCAGACATACAGCACCAACCCGGATTCAGCAGTCCACAAGCCAGTGGTTTTCTGGATCTGTCAAATGGTCTTTGAACTGTGAGTCGAGTTTCCGCGCGTTTCCCCTTATAGAGACCGTTCTCACACCTCCCTTCAGCATCGTCTTCGTCTCCCTGATCAGCATCCCCATTCCTGCCTGGTTCCCGTCCACGAGAACTCCGGCCGAGGCTGAGCAGATCAGCCAAGCGGAGTACGGCAAATCCGAGGCCTCGAACGGAATGACGATGTACCCCGTTCAGTACCATTCTGCTGGTCAATCTCGTGGGCCGGCACAATCCCAGCAGCAGTCATATCCTCAATATCAGCCCAACAACAACCAGACCTACCCTTCTCGTTGATAAACTCAAAACAATGGAATTTAAAGATTCCATTTAAGCATAGATCCAATTTCTGTAGTTAAGTATGCATCATTGCGCGTTGTCGTTCAAGCATCGTATCATCGCGACGTGTCTTTGACGGCACCACGCCATCGTGTCCTCTACCTTGAGCGGAGCAGTGAGTCTTGGCACCACCGACCACTGAATTTTTGGCGGTATAAGGCCCGTCATATGGGACCAGAGCGCTCTCCGGTCTATCGGGTTTCAAATTTTTTCTTCGCCGCGTGATTCACCAATACATCCGTAGAACATAGTAACCCATGCCCAGCACTGTGTCATCGCAAGAGGACGGCTTGGATACGGTAGTCCAAGGTCAGTGGGATTGTGACTGACCCTGCTTCCTCATGCTGATGTCACTACAGCCAGGTCTCTGGTCCGTATCGATACCGAATTCTCGGCAGATTGTATCGAATGGTGTACTTCTGCAGGCTACGAAGATATCTTCATTTGCGGCACGTATCAAGTACTGGAGCAGGGAGATGATCGACAGACCAGAGCATCCCAACCTGATGCTGATCTAGATCGAGGCGAGGATAGTGATGTCACCTTGCAATCTGTGGAGCACGATGAAGACGAATCCGACCTCGATCCAAGTATCAAACCGTCGACTCACCGTACCGGCCGGTTACTGTTATTTCAGGTGACGGACCCATCTACAGGCAGCATCACTGAGGTTCAGAGACTCGAAACGAATGCCATTCTGGATGCCAAGTGGTTTGCTGAAGCCCGTGGGCCGGAGCTTTTGGTGGCCGATGCGAAAGGTCAAATCAACATCTACACCTTGACCAGGGACAAGCAGCTACGCTTAGAGCAGACGGTTCAAGTTGGAGATCCATCCGTTCTAGTATTATCCCTGGACATCAACACTGCCTCTTCTGCACGGGCAGAGGTCGCCTTCTCGCTTTCTGACGGCGCGTTGGGCATTCTCAGCCGTACGTCGGCCAATGGATGGGCAGTCGAAAATACATGGAAAGGACATGACTTTGAACCTTGGTGTATAGCCTGGGACAAGTGGTCAGCTCATACCGTATGGTCTGGTGAGACGATCATCTCGAGGTCTTATCTATCTTTTCTTTTTTTCCTTCCAACTGACAATCATTCCACTGTCCACGTAGGAGGCGACGATCTCAAGCTCAAACGATGGGATACAAGATCGACCTCTTTCCCAACGTATACCGATAAATCCTTCTCGGCAGGTATAACGACATTGACTAGTTCTCCTCATACGCCGTATCTACTGGCCGTGGGCTCTTACGACGAGTATCTCCGTTTGTACGACACACGGCAACCTCGGAATCCCCTGAGTGAAGTCCATGTTGGAGGAGGCGTATGGCGAGCAAGGTTCCATCCGGATGTCATGAGGAGAAGAGATGAAATGTTACTCGCTACGATGCACGATGGGTTCAAGGTGATCAAGCTACACGCCGCGAGACACGACGCTGCCGAACCACTTTTCGTCCCACTGGAGGATCCTAGCTGGACTCAAGTGCCGACTATCGTCAAGCGGTTCGACGGGCATGAAAGCTTAGCCTACGGTGCCGATTGGTCTCGATTGCCAAGTGCAGCCGGAGAAACACTCATTGCGACATGCTCTTTCTACGATCACACCATGCACCTCTGGCGAGGATGACCGTATCTACATATCAGTCGAGGCACTCGCACGAGATAATCCCCTACATATACGGCAAACAAGGTGGGCCCTCCATGGCACCAAGATACATCGATAACATAGAGTCAAGGCACAAAAGGTTCGCAAGATCTGACCAGCATCACAAATTGTCCTCTTGCAGGTCCTCGTCCTCGATGGCATCATCCTCATCCTCCCCTTGCTCATCATCCTCATCGACATCATCACTCCTCGCATGACCTTCGTCGGACCCCTCGCGGACTCTAACCACTCCAATCTCACTCGAGCCTCCCTCGCCTCCTCCGGCCTCATCAGGAGCCTTTCTAGCCGGAGCTTCCCGTATCTGCCTTCTGTACATATCCGCAAATTGCTCGCTCGACGTCGCCTGTTCCCACGATTTGTCCTCACGCAACTTCATAAACCGCGGGAACCGGATCGACAATCCACGTTCCGAGCCCAATAATGACGCTGCGGCGGGATAGACTGGCGAAAGGGTGATACTGAGCCGCTGTGTCAGATCGACATACGAGCAAAGCCAACTCACTCGGCACCTCTGATCTCCCACACTTCGTCTGGGGAGAACCAAACATCGGGTCTTAGGCCGCCTGTATCGCAATAACTCAATTGCGAGTCTGTATTGCATTTCTCAGGCACAGCGTTATGAGGCGGATACCGGGCAATCAGGTCTTTATAGAACTGATCGGTGAAGCCTGGAGCAATAATCGAATCAGTCATTTTTATCCAATAGCACGCAACGGCGTACCCGAAATACCTGCGAGGTGTCAGCTTGTTCGTTCTGGCTATCTGTGCTCGCTCACATTTGCACACCGCTTCTAGAGCTCCAGATTCGGCATTGTGACAAGCAAGCAGGATTGGACTCCACCAACCAGCTTTCCTGCCCTGTCCCCACCATGCGCCAATGGGAACCAGGTCGAGTGAGTCGCCAAGGCCCTCGAGGTAGTCTGCATCGAACATCAGCTTTGAAAACATGGACGAGGAAGCGGACAGCACCCTTCTTGACCTTGAGCCACCCCTGACTCCTCTGATCAGGCTCATACGTCGCTGGAAGAGGTTTCTTCTTTCCACCAGTGGGCCCTTGTCCACCTTTGGCCTTTTTCCCTCTGGCTCCACCGTCGTCTCCGTCCTCAGGCTCTTCATCGTCCCCCGTTATACCTTCTCCCGATTCTAACAGCTTGACCATGAGACCTTCACATTTCTGCTCTACGACAGTTTCGAAGAATGCTTGCATTTCCGCCGTGATGTCTGTACAAGCCAGCGAGTCGAGACATTCGACGTGTTTGAATCGTGCGATAAGGGGATCAGATGTGACGGAAAAGGGTGGGAAGAGGGTTCGAAGGATATGGCGACGGTGAGAAAATGGCGAGTTGAGCAGAGGCTGGAGGAGGAAGAGGGAGTATCAGCGGAGAAAATGTCCGTCTCGAGACTCACCTGGTCATTCAAAAGCATGAGATCGAATGCGTACACTCCAACGACAACTTTGATATCTTCCACCCTGACATCCTTCTTAGCCCGATTTGTTAGTTCTTGGAATGTCCTGTAAGCACCCGTCGTCTTGTCAATCGCGACGACTTCGGCGTCCATGATGAAGCTGTCAATAGTGGGATTGGAAAGCAAAGCAATGACATCTGGCAGAGGTTCAGATGAGGTCGAAGGGAACGGTGTCCGGCTCGCCGGTAATGGTCGAAGAAGGAGGGCCAAGACCATTTGGCATATATCAGGGTACTTTTCAGTCATATCTTCGAGGTGTCTGCGCTCGTCAGGATCGAGAAATTGCCTCGTTGCAAACCTAGCTTACCGACTGAAGAGCCTGACCCAGACTTTGTCCCCCTGGTCATTCTGAACCCATCTTCCACCGCCATCTTCTTGGCCTTGTGGGCCATTCCGCCTGGCGTGAATCTGTACGCGTTGACCGTCCAACTTGGCTTCGGCAGTGAACGGCAGAGTGCCCAGCCGAGTAAACACGTCGCCCAAGGATCGGGTGATAGAGCCCAGCATTGGAGAAAGGGGTACGCCTGACAGGTGTTTCAGCGCGACTCCTGGTCAGCGATGGAATGATCGGCTCACCAACACTGACAGGGACTCTGTCCTCCAATCCAATCAGACCTCCCTTGATGATAGCCTCACCCAGATCACTGTAATTTGGATGTCTTACGTAGACTTTTCGGACGAGTTTGACGGCTTCGATGCAAAGCTCTTCCATCTTGTCCCGAGCAGGGTCAGGCTGAGGTTTGGGTCGAGGAACACGTTTTTGACCCGGCGCAGCTTTTGGTGGATCTGCCGGGAGCGGTCGAATTGACGCGAGTAGATCCTGTGGAGCGAGATAGATAGCTGTGGCGCGAGCGAGGGAGGTGAGAAGAGTCTAGCGGAGGTCAGTATGAGGACATGATAGTCCGTCATGACTCGATATGCTTACAAGGCGCACGGCTCCGATCTGGTGATGATTCAGCTGCCACTCATTCTGCCTTCCGTCCGACTCACCCTCAAGTTGCCCACCAGACTCCTGACCAGGAACCGGACTTCTTCCCCTCTGGCAGCCACCATCAATCTCCTCACTACATCTCCTTTTACCTTGCCACTCTGGGCGCCCTTGATGCCACTGAGCGAGACCATGCGCCTGTAGACATCGGTCGATCCCAGAGGATTAGGTTTGATCAGCGTCCGGAGATTATTTTTGGCTTCGAACGCTACGTCCCCTGGGTCACCCCATTTCTCCCAGAGCTTTTTCAAATCTCTAGGTTGAAGGCCTGAGACCTCTTGAATGGCTCTTGACAGGATTTGAGACCCTATGCCTAATTCGCAAGGCACATAGGAGGGCTTGAGGTGGTTCGACAAGAGGTATAGAGATGGAATCAGGTCATTCTGGAAATGCTGGAGGAGGAAGTGGATGAAGCTGGACAATTGGATCAGCCTGAGTTGAGGATCAGACTCACTTGGTGAGGACTCGAACAATTTTGAGTCGACTTCGTGTACTTGAGACTTGAACGTATACTCCAACCAGGACGCTATACGGTAGTCGCCTTGCCCCCGGTCGTCCAGGCCACCCAGAAAGATCCACCTCCAAAGGTTTAAAGGTGAATGGATCGAGGTCAAAGTCCAGCGGTTCAGTAGACTCGGCAGTCCCTGTGTTGATCTTGAACTTCTGTTTCCATCCGTGAGGGTTCAGACCAAGCTGCTCCATCATTTTAAAGTCGAGAGAGTCCATATCTACTAGCTTTTCTTCAGGCTCGAGTTTCGGTTCGAGTTTCACCCGCTCCGCTTCATGTTCGGCCTTGACGGCTTTTTCCGGCTTCTTAGCGGCGAACAGTGGTGCAAGAGCCGTGTCACCTCCGGTGGCAGCGATGGCGCGAGGTCGTACCGTAGATTCTGAATCTTTAGGGACTGGAGACCGCGGTGGGAAGCGATGAGAGGAGGAACTTGAACCGTTGGGACCCGGTGCGTCGGAATAAGGGGCCGGCACCAATTGTACATCCTCATCCTCGTTGTTCTCCACAGCTTGAGTCGTCTGTGTTGCTGCTCTGCCTTTGCCCTTATCTACACGCTCCGACTCAACTTCTTTCGACCAAGTTCTTGAAATTTCTCTCGCTAGCGCTTCATCTTTGTCCATCTGGGCACTGGAGCCGGCCTTGATCCCATTGTGGAAGGCGGGAGGAGCTGCTTGGGCTGCCCTAGTCCCGGC
Organism: Kockovaella imperatae; assembly: GCF_002102565.1. Lineage (NCBI taxonomy): Eukaryota > Fungi > Basidiomycota > Tremellomycetes > Tremellales > Cuniculitremaceae > Kockovaella > Kockovaella imperatae. The sequence goes on from NW_019028948.1 coordinate 749,125, forward strand.
TTTTGCCTTTTCTACCAATAAGGGCTTATGCTCCTCCTCATAGTGATCATCATCGTCGTCATCCGAGATGCTAATCACACTGCCCATCTTCGGCTTCTTACTTGGTGAAGTGAAGAACGTTTCGATCGAAGGCTGACCATGAGTTGATTTGGACTTTTTCTTAGACGACGAAGACGGAGGCGTGGACGGCCTTTTGCTCCGCTTGGGAGGCATTCTGGCTGATAGGTTTGCTAGCGAGGTGTTCCTAGACCCCTCGATGCTGTCCAGATATGCTCAATCGCTTCACCGCGTTGCATCAGAACAACGACATCTGGCCGATCGCACCTTGACGTCAGGTAGACTTCGGATCCGAGTGATGCCCTACAGTCACGTGATCTGCAGGCGGACGGATGCACTTGCAGCGAGCACCCGTGTCACTCCGCTGCATGGCAAATTAAAGGGGAAACGGGTAGCCAAGCACTGGCAGGCTGCTCTTCTCGTCAAGACGACATGATAAGCGGATTATCCATCAAAGTCCCGATTCGACATACAGCCTCCGAGCGATTAATGTGCTAAAAAAGCTCAATACGCGACAGACCTCAAGGTGTGTGCACGCGGCAGTGGTCGGTCGCCGACAAGCTCTCGGACCCAAATCTATGGGACCTGTTCGGCTTCATCATCTCTGACTCAAGACTACCCACTCCACTTTGGGGGACGTATGCTATGATTGTGGAGTGTGCCCGAACAGTAACAAAGAAAGTCGATCCAAGCCGAGGCGCCGGCGCCTGCGGAAGATGCCATACGACATAACTTCGTTCCTCATATATCCGTGACCATTCCGTCGCGGCACAGGCAACTGATCAACGCCAGAATATCTCGGCGGTTCATTCGGCATAACATTTCCCACCGATGAATTTACTTCCGAGCCCATCCTTTTGGCTCTTTTATCCGTATTCCGACGGAATGTGAATGAGATGGGTCTGCCCTTTGTGCTGTGGATGTAGAATGTGAACGGTGTCCCCTATCCGACATCTTCAAGCTCGTCTTGACTCAAATCATTCTCGGTTCGGTCATCAGGTAGGGGCCATTTTCCCATATCATCATCTGCACAGCACGACCTGCTACAAATTTAGCCTAACCCTGCCTGACCCTGTCTTCACGCGCGAGAGAGAGATATACATATACAGCCGGTGATGCGGCGATGGCCGATTGGTAGTGGGAATTAAAAAACGCCAGATTCTCCCGGCAGTGTCATCCCACACTCTATTACCATTATTCATTACGGATTTTTGGCCGAAAAGAGCCGGGCAAACGTCACATTCATTCGGTACGAATCCTCGAGACTCGGCTGCATTCCTACTCATCCACGTTGTGAAGATATCTCATCCTCATCATCACATAGGTCATCTATACTGGAGAAGTGTGACCCCACGAGGGAGCCAGGTCATTGTGGAGAATTTCAGATGATCAATGGTGGATCTTGACACCGGCACCACTCCTCACTCGCGCATGCCACAGACTTCAGCAAGGAACGAGACTATCAGAGCTTCCCTTGAGTCTTGTCATCGTGAGCCTCCCCAGATGGCAACTCATCGGAAGACGTCCCTCCATTTTATCCTTTCCACCTCCCCTACCGCCACCACCACCTCCACCATCAGTGCACCTCCAGACAAGGTCGTTCGCCAAAATGATAGAGTCGGGGACCTGCCGAGACTACATACCATGGGCATTAACGATTCCTCCTCGCAGGCAGGTCCCTCTCGTTGCCCTGGAGCCACAGCTGGAGGTAAAAGTCGACTGGACGGCCTTCCCGATAACGTGTTATCAATCATCGCCTATCACATTGTGGTGAACGATCATGGTGTCGGATCGAGCCCCTCTCACTTGCTCCCCTTCCTATACACTAGTCGCTCCATCTATAGCAAGCTATCGTTCAGAGCCAACCCACAACTCTATAACAACCTCTTCCGAGCAACTTTCGATCATGCAGCTCTGATGAGGCGATATAAATGGATGGTCAAGCATCTGGCGTCTATGGCGGGGAGAGGGAGGAACACGTATGATCTGTTCAGTGATTCTGAATCTTGGGCAGAGGATTACAAGGCGAGATGGATAACAGCGAGGCGAATGCGTGCCATTGCTAGGGCAAAGGCGACGATGATACCTGGCGTCAGCTCCGAGGAGACTTTTCTGGAAGATGCCTGGGTCGTCTGGTTCCTGGTCACCGAGAATGGTGAGTTTTGATAAGCGCTTCAGTCACAGTCGAGATGACTGATTCCTATTGTCAGACGGCAAAAATGCCAGATTTCTACACAAATTCTGCAACTTTAGTCAATGGGCAAGGGTGTTCCACCGCGAAGATGCCATCAAGGCATCCATGGTGCCTGGCTTGCCCGTCGCCTCTGTGGAAAAGTCGCTCGTGTCGTGGTCAAGTCTGCTAGCAGGCATAGGTGAGCATATACCCTCGGCGGCGTGGTGTCGGAGCTGAAGCCCTGGCAGACCCCTGCGAAGATGGAACAGAGGCAGAGATCGACGAGAAGATGTTTGCATTGCGCCCGTATGTCTTTGCCTGCGCAGAGGTGAGTCTGAGAATGTCTGCGTAGAGGAACTCACCCTTCCGCAGTATGACATTTTCATCGCTCCGTGGGTCGAACCTCGTTTACCTCTAATCACTGGCGACAAGACAGACCGAACCATAGATATGCGTCTGCGCCCCCAAGCAGTATCCTATCGCCGCTTTGGGCAGACCTGGCGCCGTACTCCTCCTCCATATGCCCTGTATTGTCTTCTCGAGTTCTTCCGACTGGTAGATCGCCATTTCACCCAGCAAGGTCGGCATTCTCATGCACTCAAGTACTCTACCTCGTTTAGATCCGATCAATCCACCTCTGGTCTATTCAGCATGACCCAGATCATGCCATCCATCTATCACGACAGGGAATGGCAACGGAGTACGGTCTGTCAAGATCCCAATACTTCACCCGGCTTACCCCCAATGACCTTTTACGGCGAACTGCAAGGGTTCTGGCGGTGTCAGTTCCTAACACTCGATTTCGACATTTACCGCCAGATTCTGGCTCAGGATATGCGAGTCCTATATACTGGAGAATACTCTGAACAGGTCGCGGAGACTGAGCTCAGGGAAACGGTGATCGTGGTCCGAGAGGAGGACGTCGGGGGTAGTGGCTCAGTGCTCCACGCTGGATTCAGACAGCTAAGGCCAGAGGACGATATCGAGGATGAGCTTAGGGCTATTGAGGCGGGCTACGGACACCGAGTGTGTGTGGACGTCAATGCCCCAGATCAACCTGGATGGACCAAGGAGATCTTGGTGACTGGAAGGGTAAGTCGTCAATTCATGAGATATAGTGCTTAGGGTGGTGCAGGTCAACACGGGATGGGGAAGAGGTATAGTAAGAGGTAGAGTCAGGGCTTGGGATGGACTTGTCAGCCTCAGTGTCAAAATCTCGGTGGGTCGTGACACTGCAACATCCGTTCCGATCGCTGATTACGGCTTCAGGACCACGGTCTCGGAACATGGCTGTGGCGAGGCTACCTCGAGACTGGGGGTTACTTCATCGGCCGATGGAGAGATGTTGTTAATCCACTGAGTCTGCAAGGCCACGAAGGAGGTTTCGGCATGATACGTGCGGGTGATATCTTTTATCCACCCCATTACCCTCAACGCATGGAAGAATCTAGTACCTCCCGATACGGCGCATCTGCTTCGCAATCTTCCTCGTCCCCTCCTCAGCAATCTTCCATCCGTCTTAATCAGCCGGGCGCTTGGTTGGAACTTGGGATGGGATCGAATTTCGGAGCGCGATTCTCTCGAGAGGAAATGATGTCGCCTGCTTGGCCTGCAGTGGGGCACACAGCTCCCTTTGATCGTGATCGTGAGTGCAGGAGGCCAGTGGCAACTTGTTGTATTCCCTGACTCGCCACATCATCAGGACAACCGGCGTCACGTTCGAAACGGATGAAAATTGGAGATCTCGAACGTTCTACCGCTACGGGGGCATCCCATGGTATAGAGAACCATCGAACAAATAATGGTCAAGGCAGTTCACCACCGTCGTTGACTCAATCTCGATCCGCCGCGATGGCTTTCGAGCGGAGCAGAGAGAGCAACCTCCGAGGTGGCGAGGGAGAGGATGAGGAGACCCGAGGCGAAAGATAAATAAAAGCTGAGCGACCGTTCACAAGAGCATATGGCAAATCAACAGGTCATGACCTTTTTGGCAAGCTCAATGATACTGCCCAGGAGATGGATCCTCAACGGTCCGCTCAATTAGGATTATCGACTCCAGTCTCGAGTAGAAGCTGGGGTGTATGAAGCTGAAGGCTCTGATTGCGGATAGCGCAAAGTCAAGATCCAATGGCTATCAAGTGGCGGCGTGCGCCCCAGACGGCATGCATGCATGTCCATGCACGACAGCGTAATCTCATTTGGGGGAACGGTCATCCCGCAGGTTGTGAAAGAAGATTCACAATGAGTGCAGCCCCATGGATGTATATTGCTGAACGCAGTGGATTTATTGATGGTCCATTCTCTCCTCTACATCCTTTGATGATCGACCCCACACATTTTCTCCTGTACGCATCGAATCCTGTCTCACCAATATCTCCTTTTTGCTATTGAGTCGGGGATTTTCCGGACGCAGGTCCAGCCAAATAGCCCGTCACACTGCTAGCTGGAACATTTCCCTGCGCTCGACACTGACTACTCTCTTTATACACCCATCATCATGTCGCAGGAAGATACAAGCAACACAGACACTGACGCTCAGTCAGTCACCAATATCAAGTATGGCAAGCGATGCAAGCGGCACTGCGGTGTCTGTGTCTGCCACCCAGCAAGTTGGATCGGCCTCGGTTGGGTCCCTTCTCAAGAGCTGGGAGCTGGCTTACAAGACTTTCCATGAGCTCCAAGAGCTGGCAGGCATTTTGAAGAAAGAAGAAGACGACATCGAGAACACCTGGGGGCAAGCAGAGCGAGAAGCCAGGACGAGTTATGAGTCGTTACAAGAACTGACTGAACGGTCAAAAACTACTGCTGTTGAATATGAAGAGGTGGCAAGCACGGTTCTCGACGTTTTGGGAAAGATGACAGATTGGGCTGAGGCTATATCGAGCGGCGCAGGGATCGAGAAGGCGGTCCATGGTAGTAGCTACTCCTCAACGGCAGGGAAGACAAGTCTCGCACCCGCTACCATCTAAGAACCTCCTCCTCTTGTCTTCCCAGGCTTGCGGACCGGTGCTGTCGGCAGTAATACGTTGCAAAGATACTACAAAGAGAACGAAGAAGCGATCGACTCGGACTCGGAATCGGAATCGGACTCGGCGGATGAAGATGAGGCGGTCGGCGATCACTTGCGAGCTTCAAGTGCAGGCCTGCCACCTACCATTCACCTACGCAAGGCGTCCACGGCGAGCAGTACCAGTGCGGTTTCCGATACTAATGTAGATGGCGAGACAGCGCGAGTCGATGGGGATGCTGTCCAAACGCTCAAGGGATCGATGCACAAGGTCCACCGCCGCACGTCCTTTACGAGCGTCATAAAGTTGTTGAGGAAATTTGGTGACCGAGTTTGAAAGGAAAAAAGGGCCTCCTGGGGGCCTTGGTGCACCTCCAAACTTGTGTGTGTCAAAACCTGGCTCGGACCAGATTCAGGCTTACAACATGACATGCAACCTATTCATTACAACGATCTACCCAAACACTTCGATCATAAAGTGATACTCTATCCCTGTTCCCTCATGTCGACCCCTGGCAGTCAGCTGTTCGCACCGATCGGCCAAGATCTCCCCAATGATCGGTGCGCCACAGAAGAAGACGCCGACTTTGAGTCTCTCCAATCGCTGATCAGCTGCGAATTTCGCCATGTCTTCGTAATGCGCATCGAGAATGTTGACGAAATCCGGTCGACCGAAGTGAGTCGAGTTGAGCAGGCCTGTCAACGGACTCTCGGGGTGTGATTCCGTCCGATGGGACTCGAGCAGCCAACGGTAGACGTGCGTTGAAATGTTCTTCCGCTTCTGTGTGACGTGAGTGAAGAGTCTGATGTCGAGGTGTGGGTGCGGAGCAGCGGGTGTCACTTGTTGGCGATGATATTGTTGAGATGTTGATACTCGATTCAAGAGGTCAGAGAACCAAGATAAGTGATTCCTATCACGGACCATCCAGTGGAAATCGACTCGACGGTAATTCGGAGCGTATTCGCGTTGAGTCAATGAACGAACTCGAGAGAGAGATCGAGAAGCCACGCGGGAAATCCGAGACGATCTGCGACTCAGTCGAAGATCTTGCTCATCTTCGTCTATACCCTCTGATCGTCCTTCGGGTCCGCCATGTTCTGCATCATCACGAGCTTGTAGATCCGCGAGGATCCCAGAGAATGGAGTGACGCCGATTCCAGCTCCTACAAGAACAGTATGGGTAAAGTCATAGAAGCGCTGTGCGGGAGCTCCAAACGGTCCATGGATTCCAATCTTGATATCTGTCGACTTTTCGCCTGTAGCCAAATCTCTCAGTTGCCCAGTCCAATTTCCGTCCGTCTTGATATGCAAGCGCATGTGTCTACCGGTGCACACTGAGACGGTGAAAGGATGCCATTGCCAGCGACTGATTCTGGGAACTTGGAGGAAGACATATTGACCAGGTCGATAGGACCAAATGTAGATTTTTGGGATTGTCGCTCGTATTTCGACAGTCTGTGAGTCCAGGACTCGGATAGTTGCAGGAATACCTCGAAAGCCAACAAAGATACGAGTGATCCGCTCGATGAGGATGAGCAGGGTTGGGAAGGCCAGAAAGTACCCCAGCATTGGCCATTGAAGCAGTGCCGCGGAACCATGAGCCATGAGTAGACCGATGATAGGGAACATGAGCAAGTGACCTAATTGGAATAGCTCGTAATTCCATCGTCTGACTTTTGGTATGCTGAGTATGGCGAGAAGGTAGAACAGGCCCAGAGCGGTGAGACCTGTGAAGCCAGGAACAGACCTGACGTAGACAATGTATGGTCTAGGTGTCGGTATACCCAGAGCTTCGACCGCGGGCGCTCGACTGGGCATGGATCCAAAGACGAATGAGCCGGACAAATGGCCGATGGCATGAAGTGTGGCGAGACATAGAGCCAGGATAGACATGTAGATGTGGAATTTTTGCGATAGATACCAATTGATGAATCTAGACATGTAGTAAGATCGTCGTAGAAACGTCGATAGATAACGACACATGCTGAGAAGCAGGAAGAAGAAGGTTGAATAGAGGAATCCAGCACAAGTCTTTGCCATGACCACTCCCCATCCGAAAGCTGCCCTATATCCCGGGATGGTGATATACTTGATCATTTGCCATAGTCCGAAAGCGAGGTGCATAGCGACAACGAGAAGGATAAACATGGCTTCGGGTCCGTGAACACTCCACCAACTCCTGATTCTCCTCCATCGACTGAGATGTCGGATATAATCTCGTTCATGTTCTTCCTCGTCATCGTCCTGCTTCATTGATGGAATATTCCATTCTTTGACTCGAGCTGCAAACTCGTCTCTTGGAATCCGGTCCGCAGACGTCCCGAGGATGGATCTGAGAAAAGCATGTCGGGCGTTCTTTTCGCTATTGGATTTATGATGCAGCATATGAGGTGCTGGATCAGGTGCAATCTCTTCATGGACTAGATCCAAACGATGCTCCAGCTCATCGTAAGAGATCGACCCGTCATGGTTCGTGTCCAATTCATCGACAAAAGCTCTGATCTCATCGTCAGATAGAGGTTGGATCTCTGGATCTGGGTGTGGGAAGAGGGATGGTGAAGATGGTCCAGGTGCCAGCGTGTTCGATGCCGAGCTTGCATCCGTTGACATGCTGTCCGCTAGAGTCTGACGTGTGAGATGTAGACATGCACAAGGGAACTTGCACCAGAGAGCTTGCTCTGCGTCCCATTATTATTATTCTCTCCACCACCCACTCACATGTTCTATGACGTTGCAGGCTTATTAGCCTTTTTCAGGGGGAATTTTCAATTTATGGGCTTGGCTGATCTTGGCACTTGTGCGTGGCGTGGCCCCCCCTTCTGGATCACATACCGTATGCATAGCGTTCCTTCCATGCTGGAATCTATGGTGGCAATGGGGGATCTCACAGGCTTGGTGATTCAGTGATTGGTGGTGGTGGTGGTGGTGGTGGTGCAGTAACTGTGCAACACTGAACGCTCATCGGATCGTGGACTACAGCTGTCGGAACCTCATTATTAGAAGTCGCTCCAATCTCCTTTTCATCTTGGCAAGTTCTTGGTGGTGCTGTGCAAGGAGGCGATTCGATCTTGGATGATTGCCAAGTAAAGAAGCGACTGACGAGACTGGATACAATACATGCCCTCTTCTAAGAGCTACTGACCTCCTCCTCCTTATGAGGCTTGGGATTCGGAATCATTCCCAGAATACTCAGAGGACTATTGATCCTGATCAACATTTGATTGTACATAGTCATCGCGACCACCATGATCTCCTCTCGAAGCGATTGATTCTCATCGCAAGGCTCGTAAAAGTCCAAGAGTCCAATTTTCTTGATATACCAGACATTGGAATGGAATTTGGCGACTGGGACCTCGTCCTTGTCAAAGCAGGTGAAATCCCAATTCTTGATGCCCATATTGGCACTCCAGTGCAAGATTTCCGGCTTCACCTTGTAGTGCTGGGATTCAAACGTGTATCGGGTGAGGAACCGACTGGAGGCTCGAAGCTCTCCATTGTAATCGCCAAAGGTATACGAAGGATTGATAGAGATCGCTTGACTGTTTCCAGTCCCAATGGTCAGGTCGTCGCTGCATCGCTTGATGACGAGAGTGGGGTTGGTCATCCAGTGGTAGTCGGCGATGTAGACAGGTTTGTCTGTCGTGTCACTCGCCATGCTGATTTTGACTTCCTTCTTTCGCCATTGATAGTCGACTTTGAGGGAGTGAGACGAGTAAGGGACGGACGGCGTTGTATCCAGGTTTTCCTCGGCAACGGAGTCGGTTTTGGCTTTGTCGACTTCAGAGTAGTCTGGCAGGCCTGAGGATGGGGGCGGTTGGTCGCTCATGTTTGCGTGGATGAAGGCGAGTGATATGAGGTGAGAAGAGTACGCTTTGAAGAAAGGAAAGCTGAGCGTCGCCTACAGTTCCTTCTGATTCAACGTTTAGTGAATTGATTGACCCATGAGTTTCAGCCTATTATGTGACGTCAGATCCGTCGCTTGGCTTTCGGGTTGAATGACCGAGATATCGCTCGGGGGCAAATTCCCATACATGAGTCTATCGGGATCTGACATGACAACCGAGCCGACGTTTACGATAGTCATGAGAGCACGTTTGAAGCTTTAGAGGCGGGCGGCAGATGATGAGTCTTTAGAGCACGCTTGACGCCATAGGCCTTGAAAACTTTTGACGTCGGGGTGTGCGCCGCCCGGGCCGACTGAGCCGAGCGGCATTTCCACAGACCCCGACCACCTTGCGATCCTCCACTCTACTTCTTTTAGATCCGATCACTGCCTGCCACCGAATCGAGAGAGCGACGCTCGAGGTGTCAAAATGGTATGGCAGATCGATTTGTCCGGCAAATGCATAGTTGTAACTGGAGGCAACAGGGTGAGGGCCCCTGAGATCTGAATTAACCGGTCATTTCACGATGGCGATATGTCTGACGATTCTGTAGGGGATCGGACTGGGCATAAGTCGAGATTGCGCTAAAGGTTAGCGTTCGTGTTCTGCTGTTCTCGCTATGAGCTGAGATCTCCCTCTTAGCCGGTGCCAACGTGGCTGTGATCTATCGTCAATCTCCGTCTGCGCCGCAGGTTGCAGAGGACATCAGCAAGGAATTTGGCATACAATGTAAAGTCAGTCTGGGGGTGTTCAAGTGCGATACTTATGCTCTCGTCAGGCATATCAATGCGATGTGACGGATGCAAAGGCTGTTCAGACGACCATAGATGCAGCCATCAAGGATCTTGGACCCCTAGGCGGTGTGGTCTGCAATGCTGGTGCGTTCCTCGCGGCAAATGGAGAGTGTCATACATCGACTGACTCTTGTCTAGGAATGCAAGTGTCTAGGCCAGCCCTGGAGATGACCAAAGACGACTATGAGCGGCAGATGAATGGCAACACCTGGGGCGTATTCACCGTCGCTCAAGCCGCTGCTAAGATCTGGGTGGAGCAAAAGTATAAGCAGGGCAGGATAGTTTTCATTAATTGTGAGATGACCCCCCTTACCTCTCGAAGGTTTGAGCCAATAAAATCACTATAGCCATGTCGGCTACCATTGCAAACGATGGAACCACGCAATGCTTCTACAACGCCTCAAAGGTGAGCACCATGTTTGCTTTGAGAGGTGGTCTGGTCTGATCTTGTCTGACCAACCCAGGGCGCATTGACGAGTCTAGCCAGATGCCTAGCAATGGAATGGGCAGAACATGGAATTTTAGTCAACTCGCTATCTCCAGGATTCGTCGAGTGAGTCAACACGCTCGACGTCGTTCGTCGCTAGAGGTCGTGTGAGCCATCGCTCATGGTTTACTCAGCACCGATATGAATCAGGGCCTGAGGGATGATCCTGAGCGCAAGAAATACTACGAGAAAAAGGTCATGTTGGGTCGCATCAGTGATGTCGAAGAACAAGCTGGATTGGCCATTTTCCTCTTATCGCCATATGCCTCTTGTGAGTCGCATCGCGGAGACGATGAACTGGTCAGACGCTCATTCATCCTAGATATCACTGGAGCGGATTATATTGTCGACGGAGGAGTGACTGCTTGGTGATACTCGGATCGCGGTCAATGTATTCCGTATCTGCTCCTCTGCATGACTTCGCTGCCGTGGACAGCTGTACTCCTTGATCTTCGGAACGCTAAACGAGTCAACTGTGAATGCCGCATTTTCCGGTGTGTTTCAAAATCTCGGAGCAGGTTATTTTTTGATCATATCCTGATCCGCTCGTGCCTTTGCTTCGGGGTTCAGTGAGACGCAGGCAGCTGGCTATCTCTAGCTCGAAGATGATGAGCGGTCTTGCGCGCGGGTTCTCGCGAGGCTCTTTGCCCTCACCATCGCGATTGCGATGTGAGCTTCTTCTCCATAATCAACCCGGCAGGCGCTCCATGTTCCACAGCACCTCTGTCTCTCTAGACTCTGTCTCAACCTTCCGTGAACGATGTATTGCGAGTTTGCGACTGAACCCAGAGCTCAGTGACGCATCAGATGCTAAGCTGGAGTACGGCTGGATTCTCGCGCACGTGAAAGATAGTCATGTCCAAGATCAGTCCGACCGTATTGCAGAATTATGTCGCCGAAGGGGATCAGGCCAACCTCTTCAGTATGTCTTGGGTACGTTGTCTTTTCCCATCACACCTGCTTAAAGTCCTCAGGTACCGTCGACTTTGGTGAACTCACGATGCTTACACGACCGCCGATTTTCATTCCTCGTGCCGAGACGGCGTACATCATGGATCATCTCGCAGACATTCTGCTCGAGCACCCTGTCATGTCAACGCTTGAGAGACCGCTCCGAATCTTGGACTTATGTACTGGATCAGGAAGCCTTGCTCTCATGTTGGCCCATCGTCTTCGGTCCAAAGCGCATCTCACAGCGGTAGACATCAATCCAGAAGCTGTCACCTTGGCAAGAGAGAATGCAGCTTTGAACGGTCTCACATCACATGTTGATTTTGTGGTCCAGGACTTTACGACCTCGGATCTCGGGGAGGCGTCGTTCGATCTCGTGGTCTCAAATCCACCGTACATCCCTCATGGCGAATGGGAGACATTATCGCCGAGTGTAAAGGACCACGAAGATCCGCGTGCACTCATCGGTGATCCTCAGGATTTCCCCGCCCAGTCTAGGGAGCATCCAATCTCAGAATCAAGCGATGGGCAAGGTCTCTACTTCTATCGAAAGATTGCGCAGAAGCTTCCCCTGTTCTGCAAATCTTCCATCCTGCGCCAATCCCGAGGCTTGCCGCTCCTCGCGGTGGAATGCGGGGCTACTCAGGCGGATGATGTCCAACACATTTTCAAGACGCAAACCAGCGGCCTCATCTCCTCAACCACAGTAGTCAAGGATCAATTCGGTCAGGATCGCATGGTTATTGGCCTGACGTGAGCCCTCAGTACATATCATCTCGACTTGATCCTATGTCTTCGCTCCTTCTCCTGCTTTGCAAGGTAGACCATGAGCGACGAGAGCTGCGCCATGAATACGGCTAGGACGGCATAGCAGATCGTCGGACCCTGCAGCCAGTAGATAGACGAAGCAAGTATGGGTCCAATCGCTCGACCCAATTGGCCCTGCGATCATCGTATGAGTCATGAACCTCGACCGCTTTGGACTCACTTTTGAACGGACGACACCTAATGCTCTGCCGCGCTGCAATTCCGCTCTCCCGCCTTGGGCATCGCAACAACTCGCAGCGGCCGCTGTCAGGGACGTCACCACCGTTGCGCTCGTATACGCCAAGCCTGTTGCTGCGGCATACAACAAGGCGGTGGATAGTGCGTACGAATCTCGACAAGCAGGCAGAAGGGTCAAACAGATGAAGGCGAAAACGGCGGTGAAGCAGCCGTAGCAGGCCATACGAATCTCGCCTAGACGAGCAAGCGATGGCCTAACGTGTCGTGCTTGGAGCATGGCGGCCAGAACCCCGATGACTGCGATGCATCAGTATCATATCGTGAATGTCCTTTCTCACATGACAGCAGCCGGCCATTCTGAGCATTAGTCGCAGTGAATAGGTCGTATGTCAGGAACGTGAGGGTGAATTCGGCCTGGCGAACGCGTCAGCGTGTAAAGACCTCATCGCCGGGCGACTTACGCCGGAGAAGAAGAGCAAGAAGATGCCATGGAGCCAGCCAATGGTATTCAGACGTTTCAGTCGTTGGTCTGCCGCTTCTACCGGGATCGGCGCGCTTTCACTGGCAGCGTTGGCCGATGTCTCCTTCTTCCAAGACTTGGTCTCTGGCAGACGTGCAGCGAGGAACAACGTCTCGACAATGAGAAAGACGAGCGAGATAGCAGCGGGGAGAGCGAACACGTTCCAAGATGTCGGGCTGGATGAGGCGATGGGTAAGGGTCGAGATGCAAAATAAGCGCCTAGAGAGGGGCTGTACAGATATCAGCAATTGTATGGCTTGCTTGATCTCACCCCAAGGTGAAGCAAATGGAGAACGCGATGCCGATGAGGGCGAGAGATCTCGATCGATTCGAGCTGTCCGTTACGTCTGAGATAATCGCGCTGGGTTTCAGCTCAGACGGCCTTCCCGACTCACGTGCTGAGTTGTACGTTGCCTTCGCTGAGACCTCCAACGAGGCGGGAGAGGAGAAAGGTAGACTGGGAGTGCGGGTCAGTCAGACCGCGTGACGAGATCATATCATTCCCTCACGAAGGATGTCGATCTGGCCCAAATCATGGCAGACGCAATGTTCCCGAGCATGGTGCACAGCAGTACTCGCCTGCGACCATACTTGTCAGAGACTGGAAGAAAGTGTGAGATTATTTCACCTTAGGAGATACCACTCACGCGAACCGAGCCACGGGCTGATCACACATTGACAGAGGCTGAACAAGCTGCCCATGGCGCCTCCGAGCAAAACCACATCCCAATTCTTGCTCGTATCGCCTACTCGTCCGCCTGTCCACATCCATCTCGTCTCGGATCCCGTTTGAGTGGTATCCAAGGCTGGGGTCGAGAATGACAATAGCTTGGATCGCCAGGAATGGGATAGACCCAGAAGACGAGATAGCAAGGTAGATGGTGAGTGGGCTTCAGAATGAAGGTACCAAGCGATCAATCGAGGGAAAAGAGGTAGAGGAATAGTAAACGCTGATCAAAGAGGTAAATGAGCATGCTGGAGATGGTCTATAGCTTACCGAGGAGATCGAGGACGAGAGCGACGAAGACAGTCGTCACGATGGACTTTGGGGAATGTGCCATGGTAGCCATTCACCTCGTTGAGCTCGCTAGTCACCGTTGCAGATGGCCTCACGGACCCGATCAACCCAACGGTGACGAAGGAGCAAAAAGTCAAAATACGAATGCATTCACGTCTCGGCCGATTGAGAGGTGGTGAGATCGACCACGAGGAATACAGGCACGGAATATGTTGAGCCAGGGATACCATTGGTTCAAAGCTCTGGTAGATTCTGGGCAGATGGACGAGAAGACTGCCCACAGGACAGAGTATCCGTAGATCACCCATACATACCTCATGCATTACCGCCGCAGCCACCAGACGACCACGAAAATCCAAAGTACAAATAGTAGGAACAGCATAAAGTAGCACCAGCCTATGCCCTGCTTCTTTGCCATCTTGTTCATTCTTCTGAACGTGCCGTTGAGAAAGTTGGAAGTGGATCCAAAGGCGTCATTCTGAGCGTATTGTGTCAGCATAAAACAGAGAAGACAAGGTGGGGTGAGCCCTATGTTCCCTCGAAGACGTAGATCTGAGAACCCGTTAACTCACCATGCCTGTCAGCTCCAGGTTTCCATCTCTAACCTCGTTACCGATCCCCACAGTGATCTGTCGCTCTGCTCAGCAAGCCCCCCTCAACCTTATTGCAGCGTCCACTTACATCCTTCAGCACCTTGACTTTGCCTAATAGCCCTTCCAATCGCTCGTCATTCTGGCCCTCGACATCATGTGTGGCCCGTGTATAGCCTCCATTACTGCTCATTCCGCCTCCAAAGGGACTTTCAGAATACTGCGAAGCGGAAGATCCGGATCGTTGGTAAAGGCCATTGGAGGTCCCAGGAGCATGGTTGAACCCTGAGCCAGGACCTCCTGCACTCAGTGGAGCCGGATACGGGGAAGCTCGACCGGAAGAAGGTCCAGACGGAGGATAGAGAATAGGAGCGGGTGTCGAGGTCTGTGGTGGGACACGCTGGCTTACTGTCCGACTGCACGAGTCGGGATCAGCGAAGCGGAGACGTACAGTGCGGCAGACTCACCGATTCATGGCTGACAGTGTAAGTCAGAGTACGGCCCAGTCATCCACATCAATCGACTGAAGCGTCTGAGCCTCTTCTTAGGTCTGTTGTGAGCGAGCACAGGATTCACTACTGCACGACCAGTAAGTTTAGAATCCCGACTACATCAGCCTGCAGCTTGAACGAGCGATGCGCGAGGCGAATTACGTAGCGCTTGGCCCGAAAAAACGTGGCAGTCATGAGTCTTGTTGCCTTTCAAGTGCACGGCTTTGAGATGTTGCTCTATGAACCGTGTGTCAATTTGCGGAGGGTTACAGAGAGCGCGATGCCAGATGAGCTGAAGACAGAACACAGGTCTGAAGGCCATTCATCTCAGTTCAGCGATCATTTATTTACCTTCTAAACTTTTGTTACATACATTCGCGACTGCGAGGGACCGAAGACAGGCCTGATTTGGCTGATAAGGTCGTCACGCGGACGACCGTGCGAAGCCACCTCGCAGACTTAGGGAACGCTTCCCATTGATGTCTGAGTTGCTGCACGAGATTCCGCCAACGCCGCAATGCCACCGGAGAAAATATGAGCGTCGGGCTTGAAACGTGCATTCCAGTTCTATTTTTCGAATCAATCTGCTCTCGACCGCATCTTCAAGGAATCACAGACATGTGAAGTCTGTCTGAATCAACATGAACGTGCCTTCCGTCCATGCTGACCTGACATACAGTGGTACGCAGAATTTGACTGATGGAGCTAGTATATGTACATATGACTAGAGAAATTTTGTTTTTGCTGACTCTGCACTCAGCTTGGCGGTCGCACGTCGTTTGCTAAACTACCTGTGTCAAGACTGGCAATAGTCGGACCCAGCTGTATCAACATGCCCTTCAGACGTGACGAACCCGAGATTGACGATGTCAAGGACTCTCAACCGCCCAGTCCAGAGCTGCTTCCTACTCAGCGAACTAAGGAAGTAATCAGCCTGAGGACTAAGATGTGAGTCGAAGCGTGGACAGTGCTCAATGTTTAGCTCGGCTGTGTTTACGGTAGTCTTCTCTGGCATCGTGAGTCGTTCTCCTGCCTCCAAAAGCAAGTTGTTGACCTGTCTATCCAGGCGCTTCTGTCAGATGGTGTAAGTCCTTCCAAGTTGCGGCACCACGTTGCCGTCTGCCCAAAGCCAGCGCTGAAATGCAATAGTACAATGCCTCGATCGTCGGGTACCTCAACCTTCTATTCAAGCCGCGTGAGCCCACTCGAATGGCAAGCTTCCGCGTTCGCTCACCTTTGCGCAGTGTACCCCGACGCCTTCACTCACGAGATGAAGACCAGGATCTCGAATTCCTTCTTCATTGGAGAAATCGTCGGTCAGTTGGGCTTCGGAATGGCGATAGATAGAGTCGGGCGGAAGGCTGGAATACTACTCACGACCTCGTGCTTGATCATGGGGATCATTCTCTCGGCAGCTGCCCACGGCAAGACGAACGAAGGGTTGCTCTGGATGATGCGTGAGCTCTCCCTTTCCTTAAGAGCCGCAGTTGACCGCTCAGTTATCGGCCGAGGCCTAGCTGGTGTTGGTGCAGGCGGAGAATACCCCGTGGCAGGAACTGCATCCATCGAGGCTGCAGACGAGACATCCCATGTGAGGACGAGGAGGGGCTTCTTGATCGCCTCGGTTGGATGTGGCGGTGAGCTAAAAATATCTTTTACTTTATTCTTGGCTGATTCTTCTTAGCTATCGATCTTGGCTTCGTCATTGGAGGCATTGGTCAGTCCCTCACGAGCCGCTTGTCCGCCTCTGACTGACTCGCATTCAGTCCCGATCATCATTCTGCTCGCTTATGGCTACACGACTCACTCTACCGGTGTTCACGGTTTTGTTGGCACCTGGCGAATCACCATGGCTTTGGGACTTGTCCCTGTCCTCGTAAGTGGAAAGACCGTGGTGGTTCGAGAAAGGTTATGACACCAAACAGTCGGTGTTTTACTTTCGTATCAAGATGCTTAATTCGACCGCCTACAGGTGAGTTGAGGACCTGGTCGTCTTCGCTGAGCCATTTGACAGGAAGAACGCCATGAAGGGCAAACGAATCTCACTCAAGATCCTCATGCTCGCGTTCCGACGATACTGGAGGCGAATCATCGGGACATGCGCTTGCTGGTTCTGTACGTACTCGCAGGAGGTCATGGGCTGATTTTGAAAGTGTACGATTTTTGCAGTTATCCGTTCGGAATTTTCAGCTCGACAATCGTTGGACAACTCAACCCTGGTGAGACGCTGTTGAACAACCTTCCAACTCTCAGGGTTGCTGATAGACTCTCAGACAACACCATCTTACAGAACATTGGTTGGGGAACCCTGATGTGAGCCGACATTGCCTTCGATTGTGGCAGTGCCTCATATCACACAGCAACGCCTTTCTCCCGTTCGGTTGCCTTGTAGGCGGGGTCCTGCTGGACAAGATTGGTCGGAGAAATACTCAGTGGGTCTCGGCATAGCTTCCTCATACTTTGTCTGACGTGACAAAGGGCACTGGGCTTTGCCGCCCAAGGCGTCATCGGGATGATTCTTGGAGGCGTATTGTCAAAGATTCAGAACAACACCGCCGCGTTTGTCATTGTATATGGTGAGAGCTCTCTCAACTTTCAGCCGAACAACATTCTCATCATCTATGAAGGTATCTTCCTGGCAGTCGCCGAGGCAGGTCCTGGCGTCGCCACGATTCTCATTGGCGGGGAAGTCTACCCGGTGAGTCAGCCGTATCCTTGTCTCGTCACGCCGCTGAGACTGGTCAGACCGCCCTCCGAGGCCACTTCTTAGGCTTCTCTGCTGCATGGGGCAAAGCAGGGGCAGCTATCGGGTCAGTGGAAAGCCAATCTTTGCCAGATCGTTACTGACCCACTCTGCAGCACGCAGGTGTTCACACCTATCCAGAATGCTTTTTCCGATGATTTCAGAGGACAGCAAGCGGTGTTCCTGAGTGAGTCAGGTGCAGTAAGCTGCGATAGAGTACTCATGGCGATCGTAGTCGGCAGTGCCGTCTCGATCGTCGGTGCTATCATCACTTATATCTGTATTCCCGAGATGGGAGTGAGTGGCGATGTCACCTTCTTGAGTCCGGCTGACAATCCTGTCCAGACTGGTCAGTATCTGGAGGACGAGGACGCAGCTTGGCGCGCGTACCTCGAGTCACATGGTGTATCTACGAACGAGTTTGGAGAGGCCGTGGAGGCTTCCGCCAGCGGACAGATGATCAGAGAGATCGAGGACAAGCAATAGCTCACAAGATCAGCTTAGACGAGGCCAGGATAGCGAGGTGCTCTTGGCATGAAGGCGTGGCATGAACCAGGGAAAGAATGAGAGACGGCATAGCATGAAAGTTATAGTTCACTATGGTAATGCCGGCGTGAAAATGCCGACAAAGAGACATCTCTCGACCGCCCGGCCGCCTGGACCCGAAGACCCATAACGGCATTACCATAGTGCGACGCTACTTTGCTGTATGTAGTTTACTCCTTAGAATCTAAGAGGATCTTTGAGTGAATGGCAGCGTTGTGTGCTCTCATTTTCGTGATCATCTGAATCACGAAATCAATAGTGCCCTAGTCGAGCTGAGATCTGGCTCACCGACGGTCGACCTTTCGTCACTCGCTCCGTCCTTCACAGCGAGGCATATGTCGCTCGTGACGCCTTTTTCCAACTCGATCAATGCTTGAGAGGACTGCAGGGTTTGCAAGTAGTGACGGGCTTTCAGTTCGAGCAAGTCGTGCAATTGCTTCTGTCGCGCATCCGACACGCCGTGGTCAGCTCGGAAGCTGAGGTACCGCCAAAGGGCGGTCAATACGGCCCCTAACGCCGCAAACGATGCAGCGCAGATCATGTCGAAGGGGAATACGACCGAAAGAGGCGGAATGTGCCTTGCTGCGCAATATTCCATCTCCCTTGCGCATCGTAAGATGAAGAATAGTCAACATCTTCAGACTAACCTCACCTCAAACTTGAACGTCAAGGTCTTTATAGACATCTGAACTTGTCGCTTCGGAAGCACCGCTGGTCATTTGACTACGGACAGGTTCGATCGTACAGGGGTTAGTACGTCAGGTTTTGATCCTGAAAACCTGGGGTGAGTTGCCCTACACACGTATTTCGCGTTTAGATATCTAACGCCCCATGAAGTTCGATTCCCAGTCAAACCTTCTTTTTGTCTCTTTTTGCTTGGACAACACTTCTACAAACTTTTGGAGTTATGCAGCAGCTTCCAAACAGCGTCTGGAAACGCTCAAACGTCGATATCAGTGAATGCAGAGGTCAGAATGCGAAGTGCCACATTGGAAACGTCGAATTTGTTTTGCAGGGGGGAAATTATTCGAGCCTCCCCGAATGGTCGAGCCGGTTCCGACATTTCCTCCCAGTCCAAAAGCATTGAACTATTGAACTATCTCTTCAACACTCATTCACCATGGACTCGATCATAGAGACCCAACGCCAAGCTCATGAAGAAATAGAGAGCTATGAGCAGGCTCTCGCAGAAGTTTTGATGCAGAATCCGACCACTGTGAGTCATTTCAGCTGATGCGATGGCTTACAGTATCAGCGGCGTAACATTACCCGTCGTGATCGCAAAGCTGCAGAGATATTAGACAGGATCGTTCAGCTTAGGCAAGATCTGGTGAATGAATACGAGGACCTACCGGGGTAAGCCGATGGTTGAGACATGTGGCTAATTGCAGCCTTCGACCTACCGAGCTGGCTCTTCTTTCTGCTCCTCCTGCTGGCGAGGATGATTTAGCGGAATTCTACGTCAGATTCGAAAAGATCAAAGAGTTTCATCACAAGAACAGGAATATCAATGCCAGGCAGTTCATCAATGAACTGGACGAGTTGGTCAAAGGAGATGGAATGACGGCGATTCCTACCGAGGATGGAGAGCCAATCATAGTCGATTGTGAGTTGAGAAGTAATTGGTTGCTGATCTACAGCGCTCGATTCTGTCTTTTCTGGAGAAGAGGCGTACGGAAAACATCTTGACCTGTACTACTCTCATACTCAGTATCTGAACCTCAAAGGCGCTGTCCGGTTGTCCTACATCGCATACATTGATATGCTGCGGCAGGGTAAAGTCGAGAGGACATTAGATGTCAGGGAGAAGTCGAACGCGCAGTATCTGGAATACGTGGCAACGCTGTACAACTACTTGGTATCTTTCTTTGAGCGTGCACTGCCTCTGGAAAACGTTCACGGAGATTTAGAAGCGTGGGAGACATCGTTCTCGTCGGCGTGGACAGCTGGACAGGTCGAGGGATGGAGTGAGGGGTCTTCTTCATCAGCGGGGAGCGAAGGAATATGGTGTCCCTATTGTGAGTAGCAGTTGTGATCCGTGACTGACCTTCAGGCGCGAAGTCTTACTCCAAGCAGACCGTCTACGACGCCCATCTCTCCTCGGCCAAGCACAAAAAGAAAGAGAAGGAGGGCAAGAAAGAGTCCAACCCTCAACAGAGCAGCAATGGCTCTTCAACCTCTGACAAACATCGCCCACCTGCTCGCTTCACGTATATGATATCGAAACTGTTGACTCATCCTCCCATTCCACAACTGCTAGTTGATTCTCGGTCTGAAGTTGAGCGTCGAATGGCTCTGACCGCTAAGGAGCGAGAAGCGGAACTGGAGGAAGCAGACGAGGCGCCACCACCACCTGCCGAGATCGAAGATGTAGAGGAAGAGGAAGACGATGACGGAAGGATATACAACCCAAAAGGTTACCCTCTTGGCTGGGATGGGAAGCCTATTCCGACCTGGCTGTGGAAACTGCATGGCTTGGGCATGACGTTCGACTGTGAAATCTGCAGTGAGGCGACCTATCAAGGTGAGTTGAGCCATGCTTTCACGTCTGACGAGTGCAGGTCGAAAAGCCTTTGATCGCCATTTCCAAGAAGCTAAGCATGCTTTTGGTATGCGAGCTCTGGGACTGCCAAATACAAAGCACTTCCATGGTATAACCAAGATTGCGGAGGCTTTAGCAGGTGAGCAGTCTGTGGGTTACGTCAGCTAATCACCGCAGTTGCCGAAAAGCTTAAACGAGAAGGAAGGGCAGAGCTTGCAGCCTTAGAGAAAGCAGAGGAAGTGGAAGATGCAGATGGCAATGTGTACTCCAAGTCTACGTATGAGCAGTTGAAGAAGCAAGGCGTGTTGTAGAGTACCATGCACAGAGTCAGAGGAATATTTCAAGTATCTATTTTTTGACAATTTATCCCGCCGCCATCAGATGGCATCCAGCAGGTCGCCCAATTTTCAACGTTCTGCATTACATTCATTACACACGAATCACCATGGCGGGAATCAATGCGTAGGTCAAACGTCCGGCTGGACACACTAACGATATCAGTGGTGACGACAAGCTCGTTTTTGAGTCTTCCGAGGCTATCAAAGTGGTATGTCCAGGCGGATCATCTCCGCATTTCATCGAGAGGAGTAGAGGTGCTCATCAAGACACTTTTGCTCCTCTCGAATACAGGCCCCAACGTGTGAGTGTCACGCCAGCGACTCAAGGACAAAGCTGACAAGATCCAGTCGAGGCGCTCAACTTGAAGGAAGATCTTCTGAGGGGTATCTATGCCTATAGTTAGTCTAGCATTTGGGTTCGTGGCTTACATTGTAGACTTTGAGAAGCCATCTGCTATCCAGCAGCGAGCCATCATTCCAATCATGAGAGGTCGGGATGTCATCGCTCAAGCTCAAAGCGGTACTGGTAAAACTGCGACTTTCTCCATCTCGGCATTGCAGTCCATCGATTCCAACATTCGAGAAACTCAAGCGCTCATTTTGTCTCCTACCAGAGAACTTGCTGTTCAGATCCAGACGGTTGTTCTGGCCCTGGGAGATTACATGAACGTCTCGTGTCACGCATGTATTGGAGGAACCAGTGTCGGCGAGGATATCAGAAAACTTGAGGCTGGTCAGCAGGTTGTTACGGGAACCCCTGGTCGAGTATTCGATATGATTAGGCGAAGGAATCTGCGGACAAAGGACATCAAGGTGAGGCCGCATTGATGGAATTTTTGCTTACACATAGATGCTTATTCTGGATGAATCCGACGAATTGCTCAACAAGGGATTCAAGGACCAAATCTACGATATTTATCGGTATCTTCCTCCTGCCACTCAGGTGGTTGTGGTCTCTGCGACACTGCCTCATGACGTGCTGGAAATGACGACCAAATTCATGACCGATCCCATTCGAATCCTCGTAAAGCGTGATGAATTGACTCTCGAAGGAATCAAGCAGTTCTTTGTCGCTGTCGAGAAGGAGGACTGGAAATTTGACACTCTGTGCGACCTGTACGACACGTGAGTAATCAAAGCTTGACGCAGCGCTCACCGCCAGCCTCACAATCACCCAAGCCGTCATCTTCTGCAATACCCGCCGCAAGGTCGACTGGCTCACGGAAAAGATGAGAGAAGCCAATTTTACCGTCAGCAGTATGCACGGAGAGATGGTTCAAAAGGAACGAGATGCCATCATGACAGAGTTCCGAGGCGGACAGAGGTGCGTCATCTACTGGTAGCTCTTTGCTTATCACTCAGCCGAGTACTCATCACGACGGATGTCTGGGCCAGAGGTATCGATGTTCAGCAAGTGTCCCTTGTAATCAACTATGATCTTCCGTAAGCAGGCGATTCGCACGCAGCTAGCTGACGGCAGATCATCTCGTGAAAACTACCTGCACCGTATTGGACGGAGTGGTCGATTCGGCCGAAAGGGTGTTGCGATCTCCTTCGCCACCTTGGAGGACATCAGAATTCTACGTGATATCGAGCAGTTCTACTCCACCCGTGAGTACAATTTTAACCGCTGAGAAGCGACCCTGACAATTTTCGTCTCAGAAATCGATGAAATGCCCATGAACGTGAGAAAGTGCACGCGAAGTCGCTTGCTGACCCTGCTCAGATCACAGACTTGGCATAGGTACAGAAACGTCGACTATAAAAGTATCAGTGTATACAGTATGTATGAGGGTGCCTCTCTGATTTGCCCATGTTGCTCATTACCTTCATCAATGACTGGTCACCCTGATATGAGGCAGAGTTGGGCTCGACAAAACATCCTCGTCCTCAAGATACCCGAACTCAAAGTTGCCATCGTCCCCGACATAGTAGGCTTCCGTGTCATTCTCACACCAACCAGTGATAGGCGAATTTGTCTCGTCCACCGTGGGAATTCCAAGATCCATCCTGTATTCGGTTTCTTCTGATTCGATCGGCGAGATCGGGAAAGTCTGATCGAATCGTGGGATGTCATCTAAGCTGTGTATCCGAAGTCCTTGGCCGAAACGAGCCCCTTGCAAAACTTCGGATGGTCTAACAGGTCTACATTCTTCGGCCAGAATGCGCGAGAAGATCTTGGCGGGCACGGTGTTAGCGCGACCTAGCGATGATCCAGCGTTGGCTGACATCTCTGCCAGCGCAGACTTGAGAGGCTCCTCGACATGCTCAACCACCACTGGATCCCGGGGCTTGCTAGAACCTTCCATCTCGTCCAGATCTTCCAAGGCTTTCAAGGCCCTCAAAGCCTCCAAGACTTCCCGATTATCATCCATCTGAATCTTCTCTAATGCTTCCAGCTCCTGCCTTGTGGGTTGCAATGACATGGTTTTGCCGACTGCAGTGCGGAGACCGACGTGCTTAACGCTTGCCAAGATCTGACTCCTACTTCGACCGCGGCGTTCGGGCCTGCACTCCTCTTTACTTGGGCTACTTTGGTCCATCTGGATATCGGTAGACGTTCTAGGCGTTTCTGGGAAGGATGACAGGCAGGAGATGGTCGAAAGCGTCGCGAGATCGGATACAGATGATCGGGCTGAAGCTGTTGTGTACGCTGATGATCGCGTAACGCTGCTCATGATGGTATCCGAGGAGAATGGTCGAGTCCTCTGCCGTGAAGCTTCAACAATGGTGGACGACGACTCAGCAGAGGAAGGATTAGAATCCTCCTCCTCCTCTATCATTTCCAAAATGGCCACAGACTGCAAGGACGCAACTGGCGAACGTGGGCTGAAGTGGACTCTTCGGCCAGGTGTATCAGGTTCTATGCTCGCTTGCCAAGTAATTGATCGAGCTGGTGAGACCGTCTGATCCGGAGACGAATATTCAAACATGGCAACAGGAGAAGAGTATGGACTCAAAACAGCTTGATCCGGACTGGCTAGGTGGACGAATCCGGACCGACGCTGAGGCAACAGCTCTTGTTTGGGAGTCTGAAGGTTACTGGAGTGATGCCCCCAATTTGGCTTGAACATTGAAATGGTGACCAAGTGGGAGAATGCCGACATGCGAGGTGTCCCCCGAGGGATACTGGCCGTTCGCCCGGGGGCAGTAGGTGTTTCTGGATCGAATTCAGAGTATTGTCCTCGTTCGACGTCGTGCTCCTTCTGAATCGGCCCGGGAGAGGCTGGGACGGCTGTGGTAGGGCTCGTCTGACGTCTGTAGATGGCCCAGATAGACAGGATGATGATAACAGAGCCCACGAAGATACACGCCACGGAAATACCGACTACACTCGTCGTAGGATCACTGGGAGGCAGGGTGGGGCCAAATCCCAACGTGGAAGCGGGCGACGAAGGAGAGGCTGATGTCATTGAGATGGTCGTTCCAGGGTCATCAAGGTGTTGGATGGGGATCAACGGCCTTCCGGCGCCATTTCGTAATGGCTCAAGCGCTCCATCTTGCGGATTACGGATATCAAGCTCACGGTGTTTCGGCTTGTTGGTTCGACGCTTCAACTGATGTTTGTTAAATCCACGTAACAGGCTTTGTTCTTCCTCAAATACATCATGCTGAAACGCGACGTCGGAAGGGATGAGGATGTTGGTACGGGGATCTTTGGTGTATAACGTCTTTGGGAGATTATTACCAGGCCATCGGCGGAAGGATTTGGCGACGCCAATATATCGATCAATCTTGGGTTGCACGTTATCCTGACCGTCCATCCTGTCCAATGGGTCAGTGTAGGAACTGCAGCACGACGACATCGATGTGGTACAACACCAATCATTTCAATGCATGCACTTCATCTATCTCAAGGTATGCACTCGACAGGCTGAAGGTCCTTTTGACATGCTCATCTCCGGGCTGACCGACCAGCCGCCACAGTGCCACTTGTGAGACAGTCAGTAGCGCGCTACATGAGGACCAGCCACGATGCGGGGTAATGCCGGCTCAACGGTCCACCGACTTGCAGCAGCTACCGAAGTGAAAGGCGAAACCACTTCTAGACCAATTCAGCATGCCAGTGTACATGATTCGTCCGTCTTATTGATTTGGCAACCACACGGATCCGCTCCCTAAATACGAGCGGAGCGACGTCGGAGCCGAGGCTCGCGTGACCCCTTATCTCGGTATATCCGGGATCCATGTGTGTTTTTGCGATTTCTTGATGGAGGTCCTCGAAGTGCCAGTCCGAATGCATGTGTCTGTCAGCTCTTATCTTTTGCTCGCCGTCAGACCCACCTCCAGAGCTTGACTCTCTTGTAGCTGTCTCCTCGCTCCAACCTATCTCGGGCATATAATTTGGCAAGTTCCGTGTATGTCAAGATCATCCTGAACCCCGGAGCCGACGGGAGTCTAAATTTGGGTATCAATTTTGATTCACATAGGACGCCCCCGGATTCCCCTCGTTTTCTCGACTCGTCGTATTGGCTACTTCCTACATTCGAGCGTACCCTGCCGACCACCAGGGGAGATCTGACTAACAGCGTCCACCTCGGTGTCTTGTTTATTGCCGTTTCACGGCTCCCACTGGGCTGGCGTGCGCCATCATGAGCTATCAGGCGCAGTCGGTCTTCGACGCCTCCAATATCGCGGCTCTGGCAAATCACAGACTCAAGTCAAAGTGAGTCCTCACGCGTGTGACCCATGTCAGATGTCTGACAAGTTGCCTGCAGACCCGGACCATTCCTGCTCAAGCATTCACTGTTCCTCCTTCCCATCTTGGTTATCGCGTCTCTCGCTCTCCTCCTGCTCACCCTTATCTTGCCATCAATCTATCGCTTTTTCAAACGCCATGTCTTTCGGAAATCCTATCAGCCTATACGACTAGAGGACGACGATGAGGATGGAGACGCGGAAGCTCCTGCTCCAGAGCAGCCCATGTACATGCCATCTCGAGGGTTCATGTCGGATTTCAAGGCACACGTCAGATCTTTGCAAGAGTACGGATCAATTCTGTTCGTCATGGAGGTCATCCGAGTCCTGGCACTCGGTGCCTTGTTGGGCTTGAGCATTGTCGTGGCTATCAGAGCAGAGTCGCCTTCCGAGGCTCATGCTCAATCTGCGGGTGATGTCGAGGACTGGTCCAAATGGGGCAAAAAGAAACACAAGAACAAGCACAAGCATCATCACAAAACCCAACCCAACTGGGACGACTACACTCATACCGAATGGGAGGAATTTGGAATCTGCGGTTTCTACGTGAGTACCAAACGCAGAAACTCTACCTGACGCCGTAGGCTTACTGCCTGATCTTTGCATTCCTCCTTCTCACACTTCGACCAGCGACTTCTTTCCGGAGGCATATCATTGCACACCTGGACATGCTATTACTCCTCGCGTTCTCCCTGTACGCGTACAGAGACCTTTATCCCCTCGCCACGTACAACTTGATGCCTCGCGATGTTAGCGACGTCTTTACCTGGACGCGTGTCGGCTTGCTAGGTCTCGTCTCTGTAGTTATCCCAATCATCAGGCCAAGGACGTACGTCCCCGCGGATCCCGCTTTCCCCACGCCAAAGGGACAGATTGCCCCAGAGCAGACTGCACCTTGGCTATTCCTCGTCTTCTACGAGTTCATGACTGGTTTAGTGCTCAGAGCCTGGCGAGTTCCTTCGCTGCCTTATGAGGGTATGGTGAGTAAAGCCATGCTGGACTGATACTGAGAACAATACCAGCATCCCCTCGCCGACTATGACAAAGCCAGCTTCTTGTACAAGGTCGGTATATATGCGCTCTCTTGCATGGTTGGGTACTGACATCGCTCAGCTACACATGCCCAATCTGGACCCCATCAGGCGACGAGTCGCCGGTCTCAAGTCAAAGCACTTAGTCTTCACTCTAGTCTGGAATCTCCGTTGGGATGCGTTTGTGACTTGTGAGTCTTGTCATCTCGTCAGATGCTGAAGCATTACAGGCTTGATGTGCGCCATTACCGCTGCGACGGAATTGTCTGGTTCTGTAGGCACCAACATGCTCTTGAAGTACCTCGAGACGGATGGGAAAGGAGCTACTGTGAGACCTTGGGTTTGGGCCGCATTGCTCTTCATCGGTGAGGCTATACCACTTATCGCTCTGCTCACATCCTCTCTAGGACCCGTCATTTCCTCTCTCACCATTCAATGGTACATTTTCGTCATGACTAGGGCGTTGATTCGATGCGAGTCGATCATATCCATGTTGATCTTCGAACACGCGCTTCGTCTAAGGATGCGAGAATCGACTGAAAAGGAGGAAAAGGAGGAGCCTAAACCGATCAACCCTGCACTCATCGACATCACCGTTGAGGACATCGAGAATGCTCCGGGAAAGCCTCTTCTGCCCTCCGCGCCGGAGCCCACGGTTGTCGAAAGCGAGAATGGAACTGACGATACCGAAGTCGGAAGCTCGTCTCAGGCGTCTAACAAGGGCAAGATAGCTGACAAAAAGGCTGAAAGCCAGGACGGATCTGAAGAGGGCACCGGTCAGGGCATTGCAGGAAAAATCAACGTCTTGATCGCTGCGGACGTGTCCGCTGTTGTTGAGGGTGAGAGAGCACCCAAAGGTGTCAGCTGATGGTGACAGGTCGTGACTTCCCCTTGATCTTTGTCCTGCTGCCTGTTCAACTCGTTCTGTGTGTTGTCTTCTTGTACAACATCCTCAGCTGGAGTGAGAATGGCGCCTGACCTTCGGAGCCATGTTGACGTGTCTCAGGTTCCGTGATTGGAATGCTGTTCATGGCCGTCACCCTCCCCGTACCTGGTCTCATCACGAAATGGACTGCCGATATTCAGAACAAGCGTATGGCCGCCGTGAGTGCACAGTATGAAGATATTTTCTGACCGGTCAGACCGACGTGCGTGTTGACACCATCACCGAGGTCGTGGGGGCGGTGAGTCTGTGGGCGTGAGTATCGGCTGATCGTTTCAGCTCCGCATGGTCAAAATGTTCGGCTGGGAAGACAGGATCAAAGAGCGTGTCGCCTCCAAGCGAGAACATGAGCTCGATTGGATCTACAAGCGTCGTCTTGCTTCTCTGTGAGATTCATCGGAGCGAATTTTGAAGCCATGCTAAATTTTCATGTCAGTGCCAACATGATCATCTACCAGGTTCTGCCGGTTCTCACCATGGCCATAACTTTCGCTTGCTACACCATCGTGCAGAAAAGGGAACTGACTGCCGCCACGGGTGCGTTTACGTGGATGGTCAGCGCTAAATCCTAGTCTTCACCAGTATGACTGTCTTTGATCTCATCAAGAACCTGTTGGGAATGGTGCGTATCCTATGCTTGAAAAGCGCTGACTTGTGTACAGACCATGTATATGGTATGCAGATTCGTCGCGCTCACAGTCTCGAATCTGACCTTTTTCACAGGTCAGCCAATTCATCACCTCTGGAGTATCTCTCAACCGAATTGACAAGTTTTTGCGAACCGTGAGCCGGGACGCGCTGCCTTTCTGACATTACAGAGCGATCTTACAGACGAATTCACTGAAGGCTACACGAACACTTGCAACTCTCCAGAATACCTCGAAGCGAAGCAAAAGGGCCTTATTCGAATCAAAGACGCCATATTCTCGTGGGGTGTCGAGAAGACCACGACAAATGCCAACTTCTCCATCCGCATTCCAGACATCACGTTTGCCAAGGGTAAAATCAATTTGATCACTGGTCCCACGGGCAGTGGAAAGAGTTCGCTTTTGAAAGTGAGCGACGGTGATTGATGCGTGACTGATGTCCTCAGGCATTGATCGGCGAACTCCATTTCATTGGGGGAAAGGACTCGTTTTACCATCTGCCGCGAGAAGGAGGGGTTAGTTATGCCGCCCAGGAAAGCTGGCTCTTGTCAGAAACGCTCAAGGAGAACATCCTCTTTGGAGAGGAGTTCAACGCTGAGCGATACAACAAAGTCATTAAGGCTTGTGCTTTGGAAACAGATCTCAAGCTTTTGGACGACGGCGAAGACACCGAGATCGGAGAGAAGGGGGTGACCCTCAGTGGTGGTCAAAAGGCTCGTGTGACGCTTGCGAGGGCAGTGTACAGTCCTTCGGCGGTTGTTCTTCTCGATGGTGAGGCAAATGAAAGGTGATCATTATTGACTTCCAGACATCTTTTCCGCTCTGGACACTTTGACTTCGAGATTCATCCTTGAACATCTGTTCAAGGGAGACTTGATGAAAGATCGAACGGTCCTGCTCATTGTGAGTCAGATGCGCAAATCTCCCGCTGACCAATGTAGACTCACCACGTCCATTTTGCCGCCCCTATCGCCGACTATATGGTCTCTCTCGATGAGTCTGGCCGGGTCAAGAAGGCCGGGCCCATTGATCAGACTCCGGATATCACCCCGCCGGATTCTCCTGAGCTCATGGCTCAACAAAACACCCTCCAGGTGAAGGAGATCGATACAGAGGGCGATTCCAAGGCTAAGGCGGAGGACAAGACCAAGCATAAGCTGATTCAAGACGAGGAGAAGAGTGAGGGGAGAATATCTAAAAAGGCTATGTTCTCCTTCTTTTCGTGAGTTTCTCTTTGTCACGCAGGTTACTGAATCCGCAGCAATTTTGGCGGTCCTGTTTTCTGGCTTACTTTCTGGTTCCTTTTGATTGGTGGTCAAGCCGTCGTGGCCTACCAGTCTTACTGGCTTGGTCGATGGGCACGCGCTTATCAACAAGCTGCAGACTGGCACGATGTTTCCATCAAGTACTACCTTGGGTTCTACATGATCTGGGTTGCAGTTGCCATTTTTATGACGACGTTTTCAACCGCTCTCTACTACCTCGGCGCCATCAAGGCTTCCCGTGTTCTTCACCGTCGACTGGTGGACTCGATTTTCGCAGCCTACGTCCGATTCCTTGACACTACCCCCGTTGGTCGAATTATCAGTCGATTCACCAAAGACATGCGATCCATCGATGGTAGTTTTCCTGAGACTGCTGAGGGCGTCTTTGAGATCAGTGTCTCCCTCATTATCAAATTTGTCATTGTGGTCTCTTTGGTCCCTCTCTTCTCTATCCCGGCCATCGTTATTGGAGCGATTGGAGGATTCATGGGGGAGATGTACATTCACAGTCAATTGAGTATCAAGCGTGAAATGTCCAACGCCAAGTCGCCCCTTTTCTCTCACTTCTCTGCTGCCGTCAACGGTATCGTGTCTATCCGAGCGTACGGAGCTCAAGACAAGCTTCGCCGAGAAGCGCAGAGACGTGCTGATAAGTACACGCGCGCTGGACGAAACTTTTACAACCTCAATCGATGGATCACTATCCGTGTAGACATGCTTGGAGCCCTCTTTGGAGCCCTTCTTGGTGCTTTCCTCGTATACGGTCCACGAATGGACGCCTCGACATCTGGATTCGCCCTGTCCCAGGCCATATCATTTTCATCCATGATTCTCTGGTGGATTCGAATGGTGAATGAAATGGAGGTTGAAGGCAACTCGGTCGAGCGAATTGAAGACTATCTCAAGATCGAACAAGAGCCAGCTTCAGAAACCAAGAAACAGCCTCCCGCTTCTTGGCCTACATCTGGAGAGATCGTTCTTGAAAACCTCTCCGCCTCATACTCGAAGGGTGGTCCCATCGTCCTTGACAATCTCAATATCAGGATCGCCAGTGGAGAAAAGGTCGGAATCGTCGGCAGGACGGGTAGTGGGAAGTCTACGCTATCCTTGGCAATGCTGCGACTCATCCCGACAACTGGCAGTGTCATCATTGATGGGCGAAAGACGGAAAACGTCAATTTGAACGCTCTTAGATCCAACGTGACCATCATTCCTCAAGACCCTATCCTGCTTTCTGGAACTTTGCGATTCAACCTTGATCCGTTTGACGAGCATGAAGATGCGGTCTTGAACGATGCGCTGCAGGCGTCCGGACTAGGTAGCGTCTCCAGATCAAGCTCTGGGTCAGCGACTCCGCAACGATTGACTCTCGATTTCCAAGTCGCCGCGGCGGGTGGAAATCTGAGTCAGGGACAACGACAATTGGTAGCTCTTGCTCGTGCCTTGGTTCGATCGAGCAAAGTATTGATCTTGGACGAAGCTACGGCTTCAGTCGATTTCGAAACCGATGCTCTGATCCAAAAGTCGATTCGAAACTTGCCTAGCTCGACGACTGTCCTGACCGTTGCTCACCGACTCAGTACTGTCATGGACTATGACAAGATTCTGGTTTTAGGCGCGGGTAAAGTTTTGGAGTTTGACTCGCCTGGGAATTTGAAACAGAAGAAGGGCAGCTACTTTGCCAAGTTGGTCAAGGCTATGGATGGATAAGCTGAAGAACGGTATCTTGAAGGAACATTGTCGCATGCATTATATCCATTTGTCATCGGAGGGGCTGGCTTGATGCGACCCTTATTCCCATTCAATCTTTATCAATGGCTGTGTGTAGAGGTTCTTGTTCTGTACGATATCGTTCTTGGTGTACGACACATAGATCTCGTTTGTCCATGGGCTCGATACCAAAGCAGGGTGTGCCTGCATCGAGTATGCACCGAGAGAATAGTTACCAGCTTGAACCGATAGGATATGAGTGGGAGTGGTCCAAGGTCCATAAGGTTCAGGAGCAGTCGTGATCCAAAAGTCTGGATCTACCGTATGTCCTTGTTGTCCGATCCAGACGTAGGATTGCCAGGGATAGCTATAGTAGAATGTCCCCTGACCACCGTACGTTGCGTTGACTTGTATTCCCGAGGTATTGAGGGCCGGGACGGTTGATGTCCACGAGTTGTTTACCCAATATTGATACTTGGATCGATCTTCCACATCGTTGACTCCAACTTTGGCGAGTGAGATGGTTCCATTCGAAGATTGAGCGTAGAGGTAAGCTGTCCCGTTCCTGACGATATTCCCATAGTCTCCATAGGCAAACGAGTTTTGGGGCCAGAATTGTTCTTGGACGACTTCGACTTCTGGCAATGTCGGTCCGGATGTACCCTCTACTTCTGGTTGATACCATACTCTATACAGTGTAGCAGCGGGATCAGCGACGAGGGAAGATAGATCCGGCGTGATGTGACTCTTTTTGATCCATGTGTAAGCTAGGATGGATCCGTCGGCGTTTATGACGCTGACCATAGGTGGATAATCTGGCCAGAGGGCATATCTGGACATATCGCCGCATTGTCCAGCTTGATTAGAGTTACATTCATCGTACTGAATAGGGTAAAATGATCGATTCTGATTGTTCCCGTACATGATCCACTCGGACATGTAGTTGAAAGGGTTCGTAGGGACAGATTGCCACGGTATCGAGCCGTCACTATTGAAATCGGTATAACTTGCCGAGCTGGTGTATACTGGGAATGTCGGCAACCCATCTGTACCGAGATTCTGAGTGTCTCGACAGACCCACAAGACTCGACCGGCGTTCCACCCCACGGATCCACATGAATCTCGAACCAGTGACGGATCCGTCACTGGACCGTACAGAGTCGTGTTCTTGACTTTGGGTATGACGGCATCGCCATTCTCACGCAATGTCAGTGCAGGGACAGTTGCAGGCGCAGGTGCAGAGAAAGATGAAGGCAGGGCAGTGCTCAGTGCAAAGAGCCATTGAAGCATGCTGAGATAGAACAGGTGATCAGTCACAGTGAACGGATGACGGTCTTGAGGAGGACGATCTTCAAATATCTTGCATTCACTTGGACCCCCCAAACTCCTCGGTGAGGGAACACACATTCTCCCCCCTCCTCCTCAAGGTTCACTCCCTTCTCCAATGCAGCTAGAGGATCCCCGAATTCGCCTAATATTCACTCAAACTCACGCTCTCCCCCGTGGAGCGGACTTGCTCTCTGTCGGACGGACCCTCGTGACGAGAAGCCACGTGCTAATCACGTGCTATCCTCCATCGTCATATGACGTGTTCCTGCGCAGTTGTCAAGCTAATTCGGCTGCGAGACGATAGGGTGCCAGAAACTCCACTCAAGCATGGAATTACATCCTTCTCTACAGGGTCAAATGAATTGCCGCCGGGAGCTCTGCATAACGAGCCAGTCTTGACCCAACAGTGTCCTAATAATAACGATCCACTCCATATCAACGACAACCTACGGTGAGAGCCGATGGGATGATCAGACGCTAGAGACCCCCCCTCCCCGTTGCCAGTTGTACGTAATTGTATAACGGCATGTTGACCGAAAGTAGCAATTTCTTTCACTCGGGAGTATGTATGACGCTAAATAGCTTGGATGGTTTTGCAGTTTTGCTTCCGTTTAGCGCACACACTCTCTCTCTTTCCCCCCTTTCCCTCCTCCCTTTGGCCCAGTGTGTGACCTTTCTCCTCTCGTCGTCGGTGCAGCACAAGTAATTTAAAAAAGCAAAGGCTGCTGCTGGATACTATAAGCCCCTCGTCGCCGCCGTCGCTACCAGGTCATACGCTATAGAGCTCATCTTGCGGACGCTCTTCGAACAATTCTCCAGCTCTCACAATCACAAGACGCTCCCCTGCAGTACCATTTCCTGCGGATCTCGCTTTAGATTCCCTCCCATCGAGAGAATCCCTGAGCCAACCCCGCTCTCGACTTTTTTTCCATACCCACAGCTACCAGCGTCGGTCATTTGCTGTTTGCAAAGCTCAGTCTGTCCCATTGCTATAGCGGTGTCCCCTGTGCTCGACATTGAGCCGCCTTGGTCTTGAGCTTTTCCCAAAAGTTGGATCCCGGCCGATCCAAAAATGAACCCTCACAAAATGGTGAGTCTACAAGCAAGCACCCTTGTTTGCATATATCTCGTACGAAAACAAGCTATGGGAATACACTGCCTCCTAGTCTTCCCTCGATGCGTCAGGTCTATTCCTGATCCCTCATCATCAATGGGATTAGGTGTCAGTTATTTTCACACCTTGGGGTATTTGGATGTTGAGGGATCCTTTGTCGGTTTCTAATCCTGGAAATGGATGATCCTACCTATCATATAATCCCCTCGCTGTGACTTGCTTCACAGCGACTCTTCATCACTCTCATCTCTTTGTTAGACCTACTCGCCTTCTACCCTGCTTGCCGAATATCTTGTTGATCATGGCGCTGACGCTACCACCTCGATTCTCTCAGAACAAGGTCGACGTATCGGTGAGCCGGATGATACCACCCATACACTGTCTCGAGCTCACATCCTCTTCAGAGTATGAGTCCCCAAGAACAGAAAGCCTTCCAAATGTACGGTAAAGCACCGGCCAAAAACCTCTTGACAAAGATGCAAAAGGTATGAGCGCTCATGCCCGCGTGCTCGGTGCCTAAAAGGCCTGGATTCTTGCTGACATGTACCCATCTAGGACCGAAAGTACTTTGACTCTGGGGACTACATGATGAACAAGGCCGGAGTCAACACTAATGGACCCTTGGGCACTGCCATTCCGACTCCAGAAGGGTGAGTGGCGCCGACATACTCGGTCTGCTCCTTCGCTCATGCTCTCCCGCTTTAGCGTCCCCCACGCATCTCCACCCGGACCCACTTCGCCGCCACCTAACCTATCCTCATCACCCACTGGCAGTGGTCCCACTCCTCAGACCAACCTTATGTCCCAGAACGATCGAGCCTCGAGCCCGACAGACAGATTGAGCCCTCAAGGTTCGAACAGTCAATACGGGAACGGAGTGGGGGTGGGCATCAGCCCAGCAGCTACTAGTGAGGCTATGGAAGTGCCAGTCGCACAACATCATAGGCGAACAAGTGACAGGTGGGCCAACTTTCCCTCCGGGAAACGATCCCCATCGTCACTGGTATAGAGCTGACTGGTAATCTGTAGCAATCACGGGACACGCATCTCGCCTCCAAGCACATTGAGAGATCACCACAGCCATTCTTCCAGTTTCCCTATTCAACACCCTGGAGGTTTCGGATCGTCACCTGTCAAAGCGAGTAGTCTGGCAAAGCGATTGGATGAGCACTTGGAGGCGTGAGGGGGCTCGCGTCATCGGGACTTCGGCATATTGTACCATCAGGAGGAGCTTTTCTTCACTTCACAGCCCGTTCTCATATTTTCCCTCGGTTGGCCTTTCATATCGATACCACTCGCCTCGTCGGGTGGCCTGTCAAAGGAGTCTGTTTGGGTCATTCTCAGCTTTCTGTTGCAAAGCTCAAGCTTCATTTGTAACATTACGCCCCATCATGTATTGGAGTGGAAATTGCGGGTTGCATCGCGCCGCCTCGACCGGATTTGCCCATGCGCGCCTCGTTGAGGTGGTGTCCGTTTTCACTCGCAAACCCCCTTTTCAGATCTCATCTACAGTCCAAGTCCTGACGCAGCCATCTGCCCCAGTACTTATCAAGCCTGTATTACCGTCTTTCCAAGCGACGCTGGATACTCCTCCAGGATGTGAGTTCTGGGCGGCGTCAACAGGGCCTTCGGAAAACGATGTCATGATTCACCTTGATGGCGGTGTTTTTCAATGGTCTCCCGACTTCCCAGATGTATATGCTCTCGTCCATACCTCCCGAAGCCAATCTCTTTCCATTCGGCGAAAAGTTGAGCGACGTGACTCGACCACTGTGAAACGTCCAGCGAGACGTCACAATCGCCTTCTTGTCATTCGTATCAATTAATACGATTCGGCCCGAAGACTGCTGTGATCAGCTTGTGGATCCATTTGTCCGCAGCTCGAGCTCACATCTGCAGCCGCGAGGAGAGACCCATCGGGGCTGAAAGCCAAAGCTTGAACTTCTCCTCGATTATCATCGAATTCAGCATCGACCTGAATATCTGTACCGTTCCTCCGTCCAAGAGACACCTTTTTCTGAGCATTTCCAAATGCGACCAAGTCTTCATTCGGTCCAGGGTGAGCGGCAACTGATGTGACTGCGCCTGATCGGACAGAAGAACTACCATCAGGCCTTGGATGGATCTCAAGCCCAGCAGCAGACGCCACGTAGACGGCTCCGGGGGTCGATGCGATATCTGCCGGTTGAGCCTTGACAGCGATCGAAGAGCCTCTGATTGTGCGAAGAGTTAAAGTCGACGTCGCGACGTACGGGTTTCATCTCACACTCACCCGAAATTATCACCCTCGATCGACGCGACCTTGTCGTCCCAACCGGCACTCCAAGTCTTTGTCCCATCGTGACTCATAGCTGCGACACGACCGTTGTGTCCGTTGCCCTTCACACTGTCGCATTCTCCGGCTGAGGAGAACGACTTGATGGATCCATCGAAAGATCCAGTGTAGAACGTCTTATCGCTCATCACTGCAGAAGTGATGGCCTTGGGAGGGCCATGCAGTGTTCGCCATTTTGAACCTTCTCGGGTGTCGAATACGTTCAGAACACCGGACAAAGAGACTGATACGAGGGTGTTGGGGCCAGCGTAAACGACTCCATTCTGTTGGGAGGGAATGTCGGTTCCGATAGTGTAAGTCTGAGTGGACTTGAGCGTTGACGCATCCCCTTGTAGATGGCTCAGTACGAGAGACCTCTCAGAATGGAAAACTCACAAATGGTGACGATACCGTCCGCTCCAGCGGAAGCAACGGATTTGGAGTCCTTACTCCATGAGCATGCCATCTGCCACGCCATGTCAGCAGCAAGTCCCGTCGCGATGCCATCAAGTTGACGAGTTCTCACCAGACTGCTCGTGGAGTCTCTCTTGATTTCTCCTTTGACATCCCCTTCTTTCCCTCCGTAGATGAAAATTTTCCCATCGCTGCCGACACTGGCAAACGCTTCGCCGTCCGGGCTATACCTGACATCCTGGACGAAGCGAGCATGCTGGGAGATCATTTTCTCATACTTGAATGGAACACCCGTATGGAGAATGACAGTATTGTCGTCTGATCCAGAAATGGCTCTGAAGGGTCGCTGATGTCGGATATCAAGTGAGGTGATGGCTTTGGCGTGACCTGTGATTTCTCCACACGTCGATCCAGAGTCCATAAAGAAGGCTGCACCGAATCTGAGACCCCGAAAGGGGAGAAGGGGGATGTAGTGATTAGCTTCCGGGCCACTGTGGCAAGATCAAGTCGACTTACCTGTCCTTGCCATCTCCACCCACGATGATCCGCTTACTCTCCCCATCCCAAGCTAGATCATTGATCCTTCCCCCAAGAGGTCGTATGGCCAATTTTAGAATGTTTTCAGGTTGAGTCACGTCCCAGATCCTGACGTTTCCAGCTACATCACCGGATGCACAGTAAAATCCAGACGGCGAGATCCGAGCTACGGTAGCAGATTGAGTGTGTTGGGTGTATGCGTGGCTCAGATCGGTGTGCTGTGCCAGCGCGGATCAGCTGGCACCGTCTTGAAACACGGTAGGTGGTTCTGCGTAGCAGAACTGAAGACTCACATTCAGATCTCGGATCTGGTCGGGCAGGTCAGCAACGGGCCCCTTTTCCTGATCCCCATTTTCTTCAGCTAGACACTCACAATGACCGCCCTGCCATTCGTGTAGACTACCTTTTCGCCCTTTGGATCTACCGACAACTTTGTAGATACCGCTCGCTCCGTAGCCGGGTTGCAAGGATATAGGGGGCCTTGTGAGAGGGTCAGGCGGCAGACGCAGACGCAGACGGACTTCTCACCTGTTTTGAATGGCATCGTGCTGTTTGTATGCGTGCCCCAAGAAGCACCTCCCAGTGTTAGTGTGTGCTCTAGAGAATCGAACGCAATCACTTCAAGACGCCCCCTTTGCTTTTATAGACAGACGTCATTCCGTCATTCCCGCTGCGGGGTTGGGACTTTGTAATAAAAATACCGAAGACTCACGCGCGGAAAGTCTGGCTGAAATTTCTGGAAGCCTTTGTTGGACGATTAGAATTCTCTTTGTCTTTGTGACGAGCAGATATCGAACGAGATTGAGGTTGCTTTGAAAACCTCCGTTCTGCCGGCTTGAAGAATGCCCAGGTGTACCAGGAAGGGATGCCAGAAGGAGTTCGACGAGAGCTCCAACGAAGATGGGAGCTGCAAATATCATCCAGGTGGACCGGTAAGATGAATTCAAGAGCGTGATCTACGCACGAGCTGACGGCTGTACCAAGGTCTTTCACGAAGGTCTCAAGTCGTGGTGTGAGTACATAATGAGGATGAATAAACCTGTAGCTGACTTACATATAGCATGCTGTAATGAGGTGAACAAGGTGAGCTGCTCAAATGGAGACCGACGGAGCGAAATCTGACGGGCGTCGTTCCAGCCTGTGCTCGAGTTTGACGCTTTCATGGAGATCCCGGTAGGTGAACTATCCCTTGTGTGGACCTTCATGGTCTGATATCGTCCTATTAGCCTTGCACGACTGGTAAACACTCTACCGAGGCTCCACCTAAGCCGGTAGCAACAACAGCACCGGCAGAACCGGCGCAGGGACCGACGAAGACGGTGAATGGAGTAGAGACTTATGGACAAGCAGCGCCTCCTAGCTCTTCAAACGGTGCGGGATCCAGCTCAAAGTCTGCACCTGTAGCTGCTCTGCCACCGGCACCGACTCCAGTTCCAGCTCCTGCTCAGCCCAAAGAAACGGAGGAAGATGATCTAAGCGTACCTGTACCTTCCGGAGCGACTTGCAAGAGATTAGGTTGCGGAGCGACATGGCAGGGTGAAGACATATCTCGAGGTTCAGGAGAGCAGTCGACATGCCGATATCATCCGCAGTCGGTGAGCTCGTCATCACCAATTCAGCCCAAGGGATTCTGCTCATTTGATACGTAGGCAATATTCCACGAGGGATCAAAAGGGTACTTGTGTTGCAAACGTCGGGTGTTGGAATTTAGCGAGTTCCTCAAGATTGAAGGTTGTACAGAAGGAAATCATCTCTTCGTCGGTGCGAAGCGCGACGAGGTGAGCAATACTCGTGCAGGGCGAAAAGGGCGTGACGAAGTGTTTAACGATGCGCCTTACCCAGTCGGTCGAAGAAATGGTTGACTGCCGTGTCGATTTTTACCAGACCCCGACTCAGGTGCACGTCTCAGCTTTTGCTAAAGGGTGAGTGAATGACCATGGGATAGTCTAGCATCGTTACTTCGTCTATTGAGCGCTGACTTCTCTTCTCAGAGCCGACAAGAGCAAGTCCACCGTCCGGTTTGATTCCCAACAGGTAGATCGCACGAGTCTAGATTTTTCTCTTGTAACCGGCATGCTGACTTGTCCCTCCAGCTCCATTTCGATTTTCATCTACCCTCCAATAAGAGAATCGCAAAGTCTCTCACTTTATACGGCCCTATAGATCCTGCATCAAGTACATTCCGCATAGTATCTACAAAAGTGAGTCTAACCTCCTGCATTCCATGTTGACACCGATTCGTCCAGGTCGACATCACTCTGATCAAGTCGACACCAGCTTCGTGGCCTCTCTTGGAACTGCCTGCAGAAGGCACTGAGTTGCCACCGGGATACGCCTTGACATTCGGAGTCAGCGGTCGTACTGGCACAGTGGGAGGAAAAGAGATTGTACTGGCACCCGAGGAAGCCGCCAGGCGATTGCAGCAGTCTTGAGCGTCAAGAGTAACCAAGTCATCAGAGCGCATAGTCTTACTCTCCCATCAGCGGTTACTTGTGCACACCAGTTGATCATCACCAGTCATGTGTGTGCATTATTGTGCATTTCTGACTTTGAGAGGGCCTATGGTTGAGCCGCCGCAGCTGTGCAGCCATGTTCTCCCGTTACGATGCGAGATCCTCCTCAAATTGTGCCATCTCCTCCTCCGTCATCAACATGTTCTCATCGATCTAGCAAGGTATTGTAAGCACTGATCCAGTATGATCATCCTAGTCTCACCTCAATCTCCACATCACTGTCCCTTGTCCTCCGCTCGTGACTTTCAGCGGTATCCTCTCGATCAGGATCCAGCCAGTCGGATCTATCTGGCAACGCAGGCATTTCTGCGCCTCTCCGAGCCAGTTTCTAGTAACCGATAGACAGATGGTCAAGATTCAAGGCCGATGCGATACACACACATACTCTCTCTCGAAAATGAGAGAGATACTCACATCAGCCTCTTCGTTCCCTTTGATACCTGCGTGACCTCGGACGTGCTTGAACCGTACACTGCCTCGATGATCACGCGTTTGAAGGAGAACCAACAGATGTTTGATGAGATCTAGGTTTTTAACTTTCTTGGGTGTGGCCGATCGAGTCGAGTCTGCGCTGGATGATGAAGAAGACGTCAAGAATCCTCGTTTGAGCCATTGGGGGAGGTAACTTGTCATGCCTGCCGTTTTCGGGTCAGTGATTTGATTTCGGGGCGCCTGGTGAACGAGGAGACACCACTTACACATGATGGTATATTGGGAGTCTGTCCTGATCTCGATGGGAATGTCTGGGAATGGACATGTTTCAAGGACGCGGATAACGGCCTGGAAAGATACATAGATACCGGTCAACCAGTAGTACTTCTTCACCCGTGGGAGGAGGTCTTCCAAAAAGCTCACCAACAACTCTCCACGGTTGTTAGTTTGCAGTGACCCAGGGACACGTTCGCTGAGGTTTCTGATAGTTATCCCCTTGGAGTTAGCCCTCAAGTCGCTCCGGGGACGATTCCCTAGTATCTCGTCTTGGACAGACTTACGACTTTGCAGCTCTTCCAGTCGATCCCCACCAGACTCCTAGTCCAGCTCTAGCTCCAACTTTGCCATTACTCAAACCACTCCCATCGCAATACACGACGAGTCTACCTTGCGGTGTGAATGTCCATCCGTCCGAGACGAGCTCCACCAGTTGAGGAGGAAGTCGGGAAACGTCCGCATCGATAGGCGGAGAGGATGCTTGAGTCGTACGAGACGACGAGGATGAGGATGCAGGGGAGGCATATGCCTCTGCTTTGGAATTCTTGGAGCCTGCTGCAGGTGGAGTATTCTTGGTCGAATGACTAGGGCGCTCCCTTTGAGCTGGCGGATAGGGTTTGGTGTATGATCCATCAGACGTTAGAAAGTCCCTTGCCTGGCTCTCTTGAGCGAAGCGCTTGAATTTTGCCCTAGAACAACAGAAGGGATTATCAGCATCCGGTCAATCCATTTGGGATCTTGGGCAGAATGCCTTGAGCTGCATTTTGCAACGAGCTGCCCCCCCCCCTACCCCCCCGCCGCCCGCTTGCTCACCCGTTAAATCCCTTCACTTGGGCTTCAGCTTCTGACCACGAGGAATAGACACCGGGTCTTCGACCGGTATGGACGGCATACCAAGCTGCTTTAGGCCTTCAGGGAGCCGATCAGTTTGAGCGATTGTCACTTCTTGCGATCAACACGTACATGTTGCTCCTCCCGCTCTCTGTTTTGGCTGGATCGCCAATAGACTCAGTCACCTCAGGTTTCCCAATACCATCGTTATCCTCTGACCGAGTTGTCCGGTGGACGACGGTAAGCTTGATATGGAGTTGAGGGAGTACAGTAGACGTGGACAGGCGTCGGTCGGTCCGGCGAACGAATGGAACAGCTCTCGTAGGACGAATATGCCTTGCGCTAGGTCTTGTACACTGTGCTAGACACAGGGAGCTCAATAGAGCTGAGTGACAGTATCTCTCCTGGAGCCTTCTCAGGCTTGCTCTCATCCATGGACGGAAACAAACAAAGACTTTTAGGAACTTCTTCCCAAAAACTTTATGCACTTGAGCGGAGGTTGGAACAGTTGTCAGTCAGGGATGGCAGACTGCTCATGCACTCCTCCATGGGGTCCGCTATCAGCAATATCATGCGATACTCGAATGACCTCTGAGAACGTTGATACCCCACTACGCTTTGGTCGTAGCCTGCAGTAAGGTCACCTGCAACTCGACTCTATACATTCGAAGACTCGATGAGAAAACGGTTGTCCGTGCATGAGACGGTG
The DNA here is from genome assembly GCF_002102565.1 of Kockovaella imperatae. Lineage (NCBI taxonomy): Eukaryota > Fungi > Basidiomycota > Tremellomycetes > Tremellales > Cuniculitremaceae > Kockovaella > Kockovaella imperatae. Next base: position 791,035 of record NW_019028948.1, read on the forward strand.
TCGGTGGTCTCCCCAGATGCTCAGATGAAGTCCCAACCAAGCTGCGACCCATCAGGACGCTGCGACGTCTCTGACAGGGCACCTTACTATTAAGAGAAAAAAATGCGCTAGGCTTGTACGTAGATCAGGAAAAGCATCGTCCACGCTCAATGCTGTGCACCCGCTTTCATGTTCTCGATACAGTCCAGTGCAGTACAGCTCGTGCCAGCCATCAATTGCAATGCTGCTGCTATTCTGCTGCTCGCCGCTGATGCTGCGACTCAGAAAGTTTTTGTCATATCTACATGGAGACTGGCTCCGATTCATGATTGTATTGTAATTTTTATGTAAACACAAGTAAACCAGTACCTATGCTATCATGAGGCAACGTCCCGAAAAGGGTTTCTCTCAATCCGCGGTGATCGTCGTCCTCCAATGGCCCAAGCTCTATGAATCATGCGAATCCAGTTCGCAAGAGAGACAATAGAGATGTCTTATTGCCAGGAGATTCCAAAGACACACCGAGAATCTCGATGGCACTCCCGAGTGATCGTCGATTTGATTTCGGCACCGTCCAGCGATGGGGATTGCGTCTATATTGTTACAGACCGTGAAAAGCCCAAAGAGATAGTGTGAGAGAGAGAGGATAGAGGTCGGACGTTGGAGAGAATATACAGGAGAATGTGGCGGACTGAAAAGAGTTTTACAAGGTCGAGTGTGGCGGATTGAGAAATGATCCAAGAAACGGTCGATTTCGTCCTTTTAGATCGTCGTCGAGATCACCTGGATACTTGACGAAGGACGGAGAGACGCGTAGCTTATACGAATTCCCACTTGATGGGGAGAACACTGAAGCACAAAAGTCAGCAAAACATGTCGACGATTTGAAAAGCCTATGATGACTCACCCCTGAGACTCGGAACCGATGGCGGTGAAGGCACCGACGGAGAGATCCAAAGAGTTTCCGTTGGCGCAAGTGGGGCAGACATCCTGGACCTGGGCAGTGACGGAAGCACCAGTGTCAGTGTTGACAATGTTGACCCATTGTCCACAGTAAGGAGAGGAGTTTCCGGATTGCCAGCCGGGCCACCAAGCCTGGTCAATGGCGACGAGGGGGTAAGAGTCGTCGTGGTAGTTTCCACAGGCTCCTGGGTTTCCGTTCTGGTAGAAGAAGGTAGCCTGTCCACCAGTGTTCCAGTTTCCGCCACCTCCGTTGTTGTTGGAAGCGGGAGAAGGAGAAGGCGAAGAGGCAGCGGCCTGTTGCTCGGTGGTAGAGGGCTGAGCAGCGGGGGAGGGGCTGGGGTTGGCAGCGGCCTCCTGGGTCATGCTAGCGAGAGCAGCAGAGACGGTGCTGGTGGCGGCCGAGAAGTCAGAGGCGGCGGCAGCGTTGGCAGAGGCACCAGCGGTGGAGTTCTCCTCAGCGGTGGCAGAGGCGAGCTCGGCGTTGGTGGGCCAGCATTGAGAGGGTCGGTCAGCCTTCAAGGTCTGGGTAGCGAGCAAGGGGTGGCAGCATTGCTCGAAGAATTCAGTGTTGTGCTTGTCCTGGCAGTCGAGGGCGAGGTATCGAGTGTGGTAAGTGGTGTAGTTCTCGAGGTAACCGTAAGCCCAGCCGGGGGGAGGAGCCTTGTCGTCTCGGACGGCCATGTCGACGGGGGCGGCAATTGCCATCGAGGCAAGAGCGGCAAAGAGGACTGATGAGGCGAACATTGTGTCTTAGTTTTGTTGGTAGTGAACTGTTGAGAGCGGAATGAGCTCTTTTTTGGTCTTTGTCTATGTGGAGAGAGGAGAGGAGAAGTCTTGTTGTGAGTGAAGAACTTTTGACTCACCGTTGGGGTTGTCAGCTTTATATATTCTGAAGAGGCTTTGATTGACCTTTGCTTTGGCTTTGTATAGAATGAGGGTGGTACCTCTTTTTTGGGTGGTTTAAAAAAGGTCTGGAAGTCGTCTGACGGTAGGAAGGAAGGGATGATTTCGGTGATCTAATAATTGTCCAGAACCTTTTCGCTGACGAAAGTCTGGGGGTGGCTTTGGGGTGGGTGAGGTGTCGTAGATTAGCGGTGGTGGTGGTGGTGGTCGGTCTTTGGTGGTGGTGGTGGTAAAAGTCTCAAAAGAGGGTGCTTGGGTAAGAGAGAGCGAGTGTGAGAGAGAGTGTGTAGTATGTGTGAGATGGGCCAGACCGTCCTAAAAATATTTTACCGCGTCAAGCGAGTAAAAGATCGGGACGGGGAAGGCGGCGGTAGATGGCAGCAAGAAGAGCGAAGCTGCGAGCTGTGTGTGGTGGTGGTGGTGAGCTGGGTCTGAGTCCGGGTTGGATCGTAGTGAGGCGAAGATGGAAAGAAGTAGAGAGTGAGAGAGGTGTGTTGTTGTTTTTGGGGGAGTTGAAGTATTCCCCTAAAAACCAAAGGAAGCAATTTTGAAGCGGGAGAAGAACGAGGGGTCAATGCGTTTCAGGTGACACCGCGTCGAAGGGGTGTGCCGCAACACGACTGTGCCTTGAAAAGGTCTGGAATCCAAACAAAGCGGTCCTCTTGGCTTCCCCCCCCTCCTTTTGTCTTTCAGGGACCATATTCCCTTTCCCCCCTTTCCTCCCCTTCCTTCCCTCCCCTCCCCCGCCCTGCAATTAAACTGTGGCGCAGGTCCTAACCGTTTCAGCTTTCGTGAACATGGTCTCTCCTCTGATTCTGAGCCTGATCGACCGGAGTAAATCCGCAGAGAGACGGGGGGGGCCAGCACCCGCAGCTTTTGACTCTTGAAATCCCCGAAGATCCCGGTTAGCACCCTAAAAAAAAGACAAAGAAAGGGAGGAATGACAGAGCCCATTCCTTAAAAAAGTCTGGCCCCCCCGATTACAAAAATATAATGTAATAGGAACGCCAGGTGTCTCCTCCTCATTTTATTTTAATTTTTTTCGAGGGTCACGGGTAATGATTAGCTAGTAGCCCCTCGTTTCCGAATTAGCTGCAGATGCGTCATGGGGACCTGGATAGTATCGTAACTATTAGGCTAGATCATGTATCTCGTACGGTACAGTATCATCATTTAGGCTGCAGGTCTGTGATCGACAGAGCCCAATCAGGTCAGGTCGGGAGACCCCGCAGACTATTGTATCGCCTGATTTTTGGCAAGAGCTTCTCCACAGATCTATCTGGACGGGGTTTGCTTTCTTGGTCTATGACTGGGCTCGGCTGGCGGGGGTCATGTCTGTGTGTGTGTATGTGACCATGAGACCTATTCTCGGAAACCGAGCAGCTTTTTTGCTCGCATCGCTGTGATTTGCAGCAAATGGGGTTGACTGCGATCCCCGCTCGTTTTCTTTGGGAAACCAACCCCCCGATCCGCCCGCCCAATCCGCCACGAATTGAAAGTCACTCCCTTTCTACTCTGATTCCGTTGTCGCCGGCTGGCTGAGAATACACCCTTTTCCGGGTCAGACAGCGAGTTCACATACCCACGCCAAATAGGACACGTCATGAGAGCGCTTTCTAGGGGGTGTCCGTCCGGTCTTCCCTTCATGACGTACCACTGGGCCAGACCTTGATCATTCATCCACACACACAATATGCATTGGGGGATCCCTTAGCCGCGTTCCTAATCTTCATCGGTAGACAGAAGCGGATATAGGAGGGCGCCGAAGTCTACTTGTCTAACCCAAAGATATTCCGATCGAGCAGCTCGGCTCTTATCCCGTTGCGCCGCCCTTTTCAATGTCCGGACATAGACGGCGCGTCCAGACGCGTCCATGGAAGTGCACCCCATCTCCCGCCGGAAAGGAATCAAATCATATCGGAACAGACGTTTGACCCTCGACATTTCCATTCGGCACGTGAGTTGATTCCGCAGTATTACCGGCCGCGGCAACGGGTGCGCGATTAGGTTGTGTCGCTGCGGCGGCGGCGTTGGCGGCAGCATCGCCATCCCCATCGACTGTAGCAGCCGCTGCAGTAGGCGCATCGATCCCCACGGCAGGTGCTGGGGCCGTCGTTTCTGAGGCTGCTTTCGTATCGAGCTTGGTCGAAACGAAGTCTTTGATACGGGGTAGCACGTCCAACAAGACGTCGACCACTTTGGCTCGTTCTGCTCACGTGAGGAGATCAGATCAGTCAAAGCGTGCTTGCCGCGGACAAGTTTCAAGTCAAACTCACCCGATGTGAAGATTTGACCTCCCAATCGGCGCTTGGCCCTATCGTCTGCCAAAATGGGATGAGCGGATGGGACGTAGATCTGGTTCGACTGCAGGCAGCGCAGAGTTTTTCAGCTACCGACACAACTGTGACAAAACCCCTATACGTACCTGCTTGAACCACGCTCGTCTCGTCTCGTTCTCCGGATCTATCCTCACTAGCGAATGCATGCCAGCGACTTGTATCACCGCTTTGACCTTGCGAGCGACGTCTGATGGGTATGATGAGCACGAGACCGATTGTCCGGCCGTTCAACGCACCTCGGTGATTGATCAACTCCATGATCGAATTACAGCCCGTGCCGTGACCGATGAGGATGACGTTGCTCGCTTCAGAGAGTCTGCGCGAGACAGACGGGTCAGTGGAGCTCTCAAAAACCCTGTATAGCGCACAACCCACTCGACGTAGTTGTCCCAGATGTATCGAATCAACTTGCCCGCAGCGGCAGGTCCGCTAATACGAACCATCTGCTTCTGGGGCTGTATCCGAGCGTCAGCTTGGAGCAGGCTGGAGTGTAAAAACTACCGATTCACCTGTTCGAGTCTCGTCGGCAGCTGAGCCAACACGTTCACATCGATGATTCCATATCCCTCCCCTCGAACCCAATCGACGATCTTATCGCTGCTATCGAGCTGCGTGGAGTCACGTCAGTCTCGCCTATTTGCGTGAAAATAAACACCGCACGAGATAGCTGTTCGTCATGTGCACGTTTGTTGTCGAGACACCGTCCGTCTCCACGCGCAGATTGCCGCTGAGTCGTATTAGTCACACACACATACACAAAGAGCTTAGCTCACAAATCATGTACAAAGACCACTAGGGTGTCTTTGGGTCCAGCCTCATACACTGCCTCACTGCGATGGTCTTAACGTGGGACCCGACTTTACGACCAACGCCAGACTCACTTGCAAATGACTTGCCCTGCGAATGCTTCCTCAAGCTCTGGAGAGGCGAGAGGAATCTGGAACAATTGATGCTTGTCAAACATGTGATACGCTCGATGAATCTTGAGCAGGTCTGGGTAAAGGGTCAATCAACTCCTGCATATAAATTCAGAGGCAAGGGGAATAGCTCACCAGGTATTGACACAGGTGCGAGTTGATCCTCTGCTCCACCTGAGTTCCCCGCGTCAAATCAGACTCTGTCCTGCTTTGACCGCTCAACTCACTCTCCAATGGCTCACAAGCCTTCACATCTATGCTCTTCCAGTACTTGCTTTGGATCTTGGCGACTTGATGAATGACCTCGGTCGCGACTTCTGAAGCCTCTAAGAATGGCAACTCTGCGGGCGTTTCACCAAGTAACACCTGAGCTACAGCGAGTGATGATCGGGAGATGGCTTCGAGATTGTAACCGCCCTACGTAAGTGAGTCTTTGCTTTGCTCTCAATGGTGATTTGGTACCAACTTCCAGTGCCACGACGACTTTGCCTCCTGCTAGAGCACAGAGCATATGCGTCATGTGCCCGTATGCCGCTGGCGAGACTGTGCATCCCCCAATGGTGTCGCCATCCGCTGCGTCGAAACCCGCCGAGACTATTTCGTGTCAGCAAAGGTGGGAGCGAGACGTGCGGGGTCCGTTCGAAACGCACTGATGACTAGATCGGGGGCGAACTCATACGCTATCGGCATGACAATCTTTTGGAAAGCGTAGATGTAATCACCATCTCCGAAACCCGCGCTCGGCCAAGGGATGTTGACGCTTCTGGTGGACGGTGGTGTGTCAACTAAATAGAGGTTGGGAACAGGCTCTCCTCTACTTACTTTCCCTCGCCTGGGCCTTCACCAACCATATCCATAGCTCCGAAATCGCTCGTCGGGTAGAACCTCCCACCGTCATGTCGATGCACAGAGATGTACAAGACATTTGGGTCGTCCCAGAATGCTCGCTGAGTTCCATTCCCGTGATGCACGTCCCTATACCACCCTGAGTCAGTAACATCCGCGAAAGAGAGAAAATGAGCGGTATGCGCACCAATCGAGGATTAGGACCTTTTTCGCCAACCCCTTCTGCATGACTTCTTTCGCGGCTACCGCCACATTGTTGTAGAAACAAAATCCCATATGTTCATCTGGTTCTGCGTGATGTCCTGGCGGTCTGACGATGGCGAAAGCGTTCCTCACTTCGCCTTTGCATACCGAGAGGCAAGCCTGGATGACACCTCCACAAGATAATCGAGCACAATGGGCGGATTCTCGACAGACGTAGAGTGAGACTTGGTCATAGTATTTCTTTGACTGTTTGATATATTGGTCCGTCAGGGCTAGAAAAGCATGTGAAATCAGCAAGTTTGGGAGAGTTTGTATAAGAAAATGCTTTTGGACCCACTCTCTGTCCCTTGGACCCTATTCCAATGTTCTTCCGTATGGACCAGACGGATTTGATCGAATGTGACTTGGGAGAATTCCAATTTTTTCATCCGTTTGATGATTCCCTGTTCGGCCAACCTGGTGAAGATCCGATGGATTCGCATAGGTTCTTCGGGATGAGAGTCCCCCGAGACGAGGACATGATCCTGAGTGGGGACGTATCCATCCGGACAATGCAACATCATCAAAGGGTCGTAAATGAATCCTGAGCGGACCATTCGAGCGGGAGAAGAAGAGGACGAGGAAGATGATACTTCGAGATGCCCGTTGGCGTGACTATTGGAGCTGGAGCCAGGATTGGAAAGTTGCACCGAGGCAGTCGCTAGAGCAACGTGTTCGAGCATTGGGTTCGGGTTCGAAGGAGGTTGACTCCGAGTCGGAGTGTCCATGGTGTTGTCGTCGTCAGATACTGGAGGAAGGACCGAAGACGGGCGGGATGTGGGAGACGGGGCCCCAAGGACTGGGGGTTGCGGGACAGCATCGGCGGTAGGTACAGCTGGGCCAGATTGAGGATTGGAGGATGACCCGGAGACTTCAGGAATACTCGTCATGGTCGTAGCCTCCACGGTGATTGTCTGATCCGCTGTTGTGATGATCTCGCTCGAGGCCTCAACTTGAGTCGTTGGGGCAGCGGGAGGCGCATCCACCTCCATTGAGTTTTCCACTACAGCAGCGATAGCCACTGTGGAACCTGCTGCCTCTTCGCTCGAGTTTGGAGCTTGTTGAGGCTCATTCGATCCCGATGCTTCGGCAGCTCCTGCCGCTTCAGCATTGGCAGTCGCCGGAACATCTACGTCCATTCCGTCTGGGGTAGGGTCAGACATCATGTAGAGTACACGGCGTGTCCGCTGTTGAGCTTGTTCAAGAAAGAGAGATCCGGTGTTTTAGCTTCGTTACAGCTCACTTGACTGGACAAAGAGCCCGTCTACCAGAATCCTTGGGTCGCCCAAAAGAATGGAGGGAGAGCGTTTTCTTTGACCCTAAGATCAGAGACAAAGGAGGGCCGACACACGAAGAGGTGGAATCGACCGACAGCGCGCGGGAGAGAAACCGTCCAGTCAAGTCGGTGTTTAAGGGTGGGTGTAGATCACCAGGAGAGATGCTGACACTGGAAACCTAGTCCCTCGCTTGTTCTCTTATAAGGCTCTACTTCGTTGTCGGGGCTTGACGTACTGTATTGAAAGAATTGGATACACTCCGAACACTATGTCAATATATTCCATAACATTGATTTCTGGCATCCCGATTACCGCATGTCCGAGAGAGATTATCCGATCCTCCCGTTTAGATCCAGTGCGCAGGGCTGAGCTAGCTACCTTGTGTCCGACAATTAGCAAGCAAATAAGCCTCCAATGCATAGAGGTATGCATGAACACATCTATCTCTGTTGTCACAAGGACAACGGGCTCTGACTTATGTCGAGTGTTCAGTCGGTCGGTCAGTCGCCAGCAGCCGCCACTCAATTCTCGACCCAGTTTGGTATGACGTGGCATTGATGTTCCTTGCTATCCCATTTTTCACGCGACGCGTTTTTTGATTTCCCGAAGATGAGACCTCTGACACCAAGGTACTTTGGGTGAAAGGGGGGCTCGATCAGCATCATTATCATTCATTCATTCACTCATCAACCTTTTTGGTAATCTGATCTCGCGTCACGGAGATCATGAAGCACAGCTAGACAGTCTATTCGCTCCGTTCTTAAACGTCCCCTTGATCCGCCTCCCTCCTGCATCGTACACCAGTTCAAACGTCGCCCGACCCGACGGACCCATGTCTGACGCTCACGTCGTCAGACCTCACGAACCCATGGCTCCGAATGAGACGATTGGGAATACGAGTCCGAAGAAGAGGAAAGGAGAGGATGACGGTGGTGAGTGGAGCATTTTGGAGCAACACGAGAGAGGGAGACAGAGAGAGAGCTAATGCTCATTCATGATAGGTGAAGAGAAACTCGTCAAGTTGCCAACGCCAAGCGGGAAGAAACCCCGTCAGGATGATGTAGGTGAGTTGAGGTCATCGGATAAAAAGCACGAACCTGCGTCGTTGACGCGGAGCTTAGCTGCACCAGCTCCAGCTGCGTCTCCGTCCTCCTTGATAGCTTCATCCTCCCTTCCATCTTCCAGTACCTCTCACAATCCTCTGATTCAGATAAAAGGACGCAAATTGGTCCTGACACAAGAACCATACAAGATCATCCCTCCACCAAGACGTGAGCTTTTTAATGTTCCCGATAACACGGGTCTTCCGAAAACGAGCTCACCGGCACTACACAGGCTCGCTCGAATTCGCTAGCTTTCTGCTTGAAGCACAGGAACAAGGTCACAAGGTGACGGAAATTCCTGAACAGCATTGGGGCCTGATCGCGATGCTGGGACATGAATCGTGCGTCTTGACCTATCTCTCAATTCCGAACCCTCCAGCTCATGAGTCTGCAGCACCGCTCGCACCGAAAATCTGCTCGTGAAGCAAATCAGAACAGCTCTGATGGTTCCCGTTGGCGGAGACAGCGGTAGGTCACGGGCTTTCCCTTCGTCCTACTTCCTCGACTGATTGATCATCGCTTCAGAGACCCTCTCTTCAGACGCCCTCTCATCACTCATCTCCAAGCTCTTCCATCAGAACGATTACGGTCTCATCGCTTCTGACTTCTCTCCCTCTTCATCCACGACGAAAGTGCCGGTATCCCTCCAACTGAAGTACTGGGAGGTCATCGACCTCGACAAGTACTTCTCTGGGGCCCAGCTCTCAGCTTTGAAGAGTCGGCTGGACCAACGCAAGTCTGCGAGAGTGGAATGTGTAAAATCACTCGAGAGCATGGATGACGTCGAAAGGCTCGAACTGCTCAAAGGCAGCACAGAGAAGAGCGAGAAAGGTCCCAAGCTCGGCAGGGTGGAGAAGGGGAAACAGGGCAGGACAAGCAATCACGAGCTAGAGGCTGGCGAGGGCAGCAAAGTGGATGAGACTGCCTCGTGCCCTGAGGTGGGCTAACGTTTGCTGATTCACGAGAATAAGCTCATTCCTCAGCAGTCATCCCCCGCCACCTTACCCCGTGGAATGCGCGAAGGCACTGCGGGTACCATCGGCTCTGCGAGATCCGCTCGATCAGTCTCACCGACGAAGAAGCCAAAGCCAACGCCGGAGGAGGTGAGTTCTCGCCGCCTTGTCCCAAGCTCATCGTTTCAGGCGGAAGCTGTGCGGGCTCTTAAAGCTGAAAGACAGGCTGAAAAGGAGGCAAAGCTACAGGCCAAAGCGGAGAAGAAGGCGTGAGTGGCTCTGGGCACTTCTCGGAGTGGGTCTGATCCGTCCTGCAGCGAGGATGAGAGGGTCCAGCAGAAGAAGGAAATATCGTTGGCGAGACAGGCTCAAACGATGGCTAGCTTTTTCAGCAAAAAGCCCGTCGTTCAGCCCAAAGCTGTGGCCTCTCCGTCCAAGCCAGCCGAGGCCACCGCCTCGTCGTCCGAATCCAACCCATCTCCATCACGACCCGTCGTGAGCGACTTTGAACGGACTTTCAAGCCAGTTCAGAAGCGTCCCAACGTGTACTGGGCACCGATAAATGCCTGGCACGAAGCGAGGGAGTCAAGCAGTAAGCAGGACGCTGCGGAGACGTCCTCAGTCCAAGGGTGGAGCGCGAAAGGTGGGTCGCATGTGCAAGAATCGGCTGCTGACTTGTACTGTAGACTTTCTGAAGGACCATCTCGGTCGACACGGCCACTCACTCGCACCTCCTCCTCGAGCATCACTTCCTCCTGGTCTTAAAACCGCACCGCGGTTCGGATCTGTCGGCGACGTATGGCGGGAACATGAAGAAGCAGAAGATCCGAGAAAGGTGCTGGAGTTGCTCAAAGACCGCACACGATTCCCGTGGAAGGTCTTGGCGTTTGATGATCAGGTCAGACCGCCCTATTGTGGTGAGCATGCGGATAAGCCAATCGATGGTGTCTGAACGAGTCATAGGAACATTCTCAAAGAAATCTGTGGCTGTTGGGGCACGGACGCCATTCGCTCAGGACCCAGCGTTGGACTATTCTTACGATTCGGGGGATGAGTGGCAGGATGATGACGGAGGAGAGGACGTTGACGATTTCGGTGAAGGGCGTGCTGGATCAGGTGATGATGAGGATGACGAAGGCGGAGAAGAGGAGGACGAATTTGACGATTGGCTGGACGACTCGGAGGAAGTTGGATTTGCTCGACCTGGGGACAGGTCGATTTCAGGCTCGCCTGAGCCTTTGGAGATTGGTCCGAGTGGCGCTGAGCAGACGAAACTTCCTCGTCAGGTTGTCAAGTCGCGTCAGGTTCCTAAGAAAGTGGTCAAGCTTACGCCGTCCTGGCGTGGACCGATGTGGGAGTCGGAGATTGGTTCAGGATTTAGCGGGATGACTGAGTATCGTCTTCAATTGTTGAATGGTGAGCTAGACTGATCTATCTCTCGTTGGTAGGTGGGCGATGATCTGACACTGCCGCTCAGACACACCCGAGTCTATCGACCCATTCACATATACTTCTTCGGATCCCGCTCAAGCATTCAAAACCAACTTTTCATCCACCGTCATTGGCACCCATCTTTCAGTCCGATGCCTTCTTTCCGCTGACCCAATCACACCCCGACCTCCCGTGCCACCGTTCGACGCCAACATGTCGACTTTGCAAGCTGACGGTCAGTCTGGTCCTTCAGGCTCAGGCTCAGGCCCGCGCGGCGCCAACGGACCGAAGATTGCGTTCCCGGATCATCTTCTAGGTGATTTACTGCGCTTGGTTGAAGGAAGTAGGAAGATTCGGACAGATCTCATCTCTCAACTTCGAGAAAGATTTGAAGGATTCGCGACGAAAGCGGCTATAGAAGCGAAGTTGAAGGTCGTGGCGGTTAGAGAGGGAAAGTCAAAAGATTCGCCGTGGAAAGTCTTGCCAGAAGCCTGGGTGAGTGCCACGCAAGAAGAAGCTGCAGCGAAGGATCTTGCATCGAGGTGCTTTGAACCAAAGCTGATCCGCTTGATTTCAGACCTCTGCAGGACTCGACGTTCCAGCCACATCGAGCGTAGACGTCAAGATTGTCTCGACGAAACCTACCAATCACCTGATACAATTACCATTGCCTCCCTCCGACCCTTTTTTGACGGATGGGTTCGCTGCTGTAGTCCATGAGCCTCCTCAGAGGATGGCGGTGGATTCTTCGTCTTTCTGAGGCGGAAAGAAGAAGGAACGGTCATGGAGTGCATGCAACACGACCGAACGATGCCGACCCACCAAGAGTCCAAAGGAGAAGAAACACGAGCGAGAAGAGGTCCACATACCGACATTCTGTCCATATACTTTTGGATTTGACTCGGAGTCGGCGGATGAAGGCGAGGTGGCGGCGAGGAGGAAGTGAATGGAGCCTTGAGCCCACGCTTGTACACAATACTACACACTACGTTTCATAACCATTTTTCGCCCCTTTACTTAACCATGACCTGGACCACAAGTTCTACCCCTTGTATACAATGGCATACGATGCATTTCATCCGTAATGACGCTCCGGAGGCCGAAGCAAGAAACGAGGGGCGATGTCGGCAATACACCGCAGCTGACGATTCAGGTGGTTCCGTTCCAAAAAACGAAGGGAACAATAAGACACTGAAAAGCTTAAGATGGGTAAGTGACCTGGATGACCTGGATGTGTCAAAGTCGGAGTCTAGCCATGCCAAGCAACCGTCATCGTGGCTGTCAAATTAGAACGCTCGCAGGATCTTTTAAACCTCTCAAATACGCTTATAATGACGCTGTACATATGCCATAACAAGGCCTAGAAAAGTCTTCTTTTTTGCGCCCTTTCCCCCAATGTCGTTCGCGACAGATAGTCGGTCGGTCAGCGGCGTCAAAGCGCTTTGGGAGGCGGACGCAGCGCAGCGTAAGGCTTGCCCAAAAATTGCTGTGATAGACAGCCAGCTCTGTTCAGGTGAGGCGCATAGCGTCCTACCAGTGTCCCGGTTCCATATGCTGTGTCAATTGTTTATTGTTTACTACCCGTTGGACTGCCCATGATCCCGTTGAGACTGCGGGCAGTGCAGCCCACACACAAAAAGAAAAACCGAAATCAGGCGAGAGGGAATGCAATAAAATCCTTTTGTAAAGGGGTCAGAAGTGGACTGGACTGGACTGGCCTAAGGCTGGACAGACTTTTTACCGGCAGGATTGCTTTCACACCGGGACCTGCCAAATCACATGAGATGCCTGGATGGGAGGGGGCACTGCCATAAATTGACATGGATGCACTTTACATACACGGGGACCGAATAAAAGGCATTCATCCTCCTAAATCCCTATCTCATATTGAATCAAGTCAGAGGCGAAGATTCCTTTTCATGGAACACATAGGCCAGCTTTAGCAAAGCTGCGCTCCACAAAAATGAGAATAGCAGGTATCCCAGAAAGAAATCAATAAAATAAAGCCAGCGGGAATCCCTTAGCTTTGCTTCACCCAAAAGAAAACTCATCTCAGCTGATCAAAGTGAGACATGGTGATGTGCAGGCAGTAGCAGCAGCTCCATCAGATGCGCTGCGCTCATGGATCCCCGATCGTTGCCGATGTCTTCCCTCCACTGGAATCCCCACTTGAAAGGCAGTGAGTGTGTGTGGCGTCTGGGGCACACACACAAGGAAGGGCAGGCACAGCAAGGGAGAAGAGTAATGGGAGATGGGCCCAGACACAGAAAATGAAAATGTTTTTACGGCACTAGATGAGAGGGAGAGGATTCCTCCCAATAAAAAATCCAGACCTTTTCTCTCTCTGGCCTCTCTCTCTCTCTCTCCCGCTTCTCCCCTGCCGCCCGATCTGGCCCTTCTGCCTTGTTGTTTCCCCCTTTCAAGAGTCTGGACTCTCGTTCCGTTTTGGCGTTGAAAGAGAAGAGAAAAAATAGTCATGGAGTCGGTGTATCGGTCGGGCATAAGCAAACCACGGGCCCATCCCATCCATACTGATATGTTTCTTCCCCTCTCTCTCGAGTCATCCAACATTCCGCCAGTCATCGACCCGCTCGCTCGCCCCTGCTGCTGCTGCCGCCGCCGACTGTAACAAACTGATCATTCCTCCAACGCCATCGCAGCGTGCTTCCTCTCCGTCATTTGCATACCACCGAAAACCTTCAAACGCCACGCAATTGTGACACACCCGCGCCCATCCGCTGCGATCCCGCATCATACATCGTCGTCACTTTATTCCGTGGTCAGTCAGTCAGTCAGTCAGTCTCAGCTCGACACCGCTCTGAGTGGACCTCCGACATAGCCATTACAGGATCGACGCGTAATACCGCAGTCGTATTGCTCGACATTGGCGTATTCGAATTTCCAACATTACAGAGGACCTCGCATTGGTTGGTCTATCTGCTTGCTTGCAAGTCTCCTCTCGTCACTGGTCCGTCATGTCTTCTCCGATCGCCTCGAGCAGTACAGCAACTCACGCTCAACCCATTCACGGGTTCGTCGGTCCATTATCGACGTTCCCAACTCGACCTCGTCGCGCTTCGTCCCCTTTCAGCGATGCATCTCCTGCCACCCCGATATCGGCATGTGCCTTCATTTTCGGATCACACGAGCCGGCAAGAGCAGACGAATTTGAAAGCTCGTTGACCAGTCCATTGACTCCTCGGACGAGCTTCACTTCCGCTGGTAGTCTCACTAGGCACAAGTCAGGTTCAGATAAGGGTTCAAGAAGGGCCTTGTTCTATATCGCGGATGCGGAAGACAGAGATGACGATCAGGAGGAACACGAAGAGGATGACGACGAAGAAGAGGAGGAGATCAGTCACCGATGGGGGGGAACCCAACAACCAAGTTCCAGAGCTGTGGCTGTGGCTGCAAGCTATGGTCAGAGGCAGATGTTCAAGGCGTGAGTTGGTGGTTTAGATGGCCCTCCGATTCGTTCGTTGACCTCGTGCCCCCCTCAGAGTCACTCAATCCGGTGACAGGACACACTCCCTCAAGGCTCTGCAAAGAAGACGCACACCTTTGTATCCCCAAGATGGACTCCGTCGACGTTTGAACGAGTGAGTCTACACGCTTATATACACATCTGCCCACGGCTCACTCTTTGCCACCAGATCCGACGAGTCATCCGCATCCACCCACTCTCCTCTCCTTCTCCCCTTCTTTGGCCCAACAGAGACAGACTCAACCTCATGCGGTCTCAAGCGACGACCTGCTATTCGACGAAAACGATCTCAATCTTCAATCTACGACTCCATGTCTTTGTCTACCGATTCTCCACTATGGCCTCCATCCGAGACTAGTCATCTCGAAGGCCGGTGTACACCTGACGGAATTCCATTCTACTCTCTCCAGGCGCATCCCCTCAGACCGAGAAAAGCAGCGACGATCGACATTCATACCATCTCCACTCGATTAGGCAGTCCGGTCCTCGATAGAGACTCTGAATTCGCTCGTCATCTGATCGACGAACGACGCATCACGACCAGTCCCTCGGAGGACGACTTGACGAGTGCTCAACGTCGATCTAGACCAGCTAGCCTCACGATCATTTCGGAAGAATCCGCCTCATCCCCCATCGGCTGGGTCAGGCGACTGAGCAAGAGGGGTCGTAAAGCCAAGAAGATTGGGCTGGATGGAGACGAAAAGCTCGGCGGGTGTGCCAACTCGACGCAGGCAGTCACAGGACACAAGAGACGGTTCTCTCTTCCTTCGTTGAGATTTCACAGGTGAAGCGACGACTTCTAACGCATACAATCAAATTGTCCGCCCGATTTCACACGTCTAGTTGTTGTACATAATCATTGGTCTTGCATGCTACATTTTTGGGTCTCTGGCATTCATCCTGTGCACAATATCATGTCTCAGCTTGGCTTGACTTGGCGGCCCTTCGCTTGTTTCCGCCGGTGCGTCTTCGACTGCGTCCAGCATGAGGTGAGCTGCGCCGTCTCAGAGATCCGGGCAGTGCAAGGACAACTACCGGGTCTAGGGTCTCCATCGTGCCTGTGGGTTCCGAGGATCCCTTGTCGATGGGGACCGCGGTACTACTTTCGGTGAGGGACGGGTAGCTAGACCCTTGAGTGTCATTCACCGTCGGGCCAGTTTCTGAGTCCGAACTTGGGCTGTCATCTGTCTCCTCGACGTCCATGGGTCGCTCCGTCATCCATGGCGAATCGTTGGTCGGAAGGTCCAATTCTAGCCATCGGTGTTCTAGACCCTGAGCTTTTGGGGCATCTGCGTCTTCCAACTCAGCGGGGCCACCGTTCATGGTGTCGGGCTCGAACACCGCCGATCCATCGGTTGGTTCCGAGGGCATGAGGATCATGCCGAATGGAAGAGGTTGAAATTCCGGCCCGTTACCTATCGTGATTTTACGTTTGTCCTGCGCTTCATTCGAGGTGTAGTTCAGGGCATCCCCCTCGAGCGGAAGGAATCCATCGCTCTTGTCTTTCTCGAGCGTGGCGATCATCGCATGGTGACCATCGTAACCGTCATCAGGATTCAATAACTCATCCAAGAGCCTCCTGGGCCCGGATATCACACCGTTCCGCTCCGACTCGTGTGCCTCCAAGGACCTCTCGAATCCTTCTCCATTGGGTAGACTGACCAGCCACACTACGACCAGCGTACAGATCAACGCTAGACCGACCATCCAACCTTTCGACTCTGGCGCACAGGGATGAGATAGGATCAAGGGTGAAGAGGGTGCAACACGTCTCCGTTTCCCGGCTGGAGCAGGTACAGTTTGCCCAAAGATATGGGCGAAGGGGCGGCTAGGTGGCTCAAAGGACTGATTCGGACGCGATACATGGGAAGGATAACACGGTGGGAGGGGAGAGAATGGAGCCATGGTGCGGCGTCTGCCTGAGTCCTGAGTGGGGATGTTTCGCAACCCCTTGGAGCGCGGCTCGGTTGGAAGAAGTCAGAAACGCCCAGCGTGTTGGTGGAATGTACAGATAGGACGATGGCGATCTTATACATGATCATTACACTTATAGAGTCTTGACCCTGTAAAGCAGGTATAGTATCACGCAAGGCAATATCCTCCCCCATCGTGGCTGGTCCGGGGCAGCCACCTGCACACGAGGGTCAATCAACACGAGGCTTGCCATGGAAGCTCGGGCCGTCTACTACGGTGCAGGCTGGCTACCTTGACAGAGAACCGTAGAACAGCTGTAGAGCACCATTCTCGTGCACTGCCCTGCCCTTGAGTCTGTCGGTACAAATCGGCAGACCAAGTTGTACTGGTTCTCGACCAGAAATCAGATGCCGAGAAAGGCTCTTCCCCGCCACAATCCATCTGTTCATCTGATCCTGCCGGTGGTATCTAGACCCCCTGTGCTTTTCTCTACGGGTATCTCGTAGGACAGAGGTATTCTGGCTATCATAAAGATCTCCCTTGTACACCCTGTAGACAGTACGCCCGCTCACGCTGGCATCGATGCATTCCAAGCCGAAACTGCCACAATTGGCTCTACAGTCGCGTTTCAGCTGTTCTCTCTCACGCGGCACACCCTCACGCCAAAAACACACTCGGAGACAAACAAAAGAGAATTTGAGACGCCTCCCCCCTGCCATATCGCAATGTTCATCACATCTTGATCCACCCTATAGCCGCATCCGCCATCGTGACCCTCTGCTCTCAGCGATCAGCACGAGGAACGATAGCGAAGCAGCTGTTCAGAGGGGCTACATGCCCGTCGCAGTGAATATGAACGGTGGAATGGGAGGAGGAGGAGGAGGCGGCCACGGTGGACTGGGAGGTGGCTCGAGCGGTATCGCGTCTTCGATGCAGCCTGGTCGTTTGACACCTACTTCACCACGGATGACCAAAGCTGCCTTTTTGAGAGCAAGGTCACCTCCTATCTCTCTGATGGAAGGTCAACGAAAACCTGACGATCTGTCGAATGGATTCGATACCCTTCAAGCGAGAATAGATCCTTTCAGTGGGAATGGACGATATACACCTGATTCGAGCTCTGAGGGAGGAGGAGGAGGAGGTGGTGGTGGTGGTGGTGGTGGTGGTGGTGGTGGTGGTGGTGGTGGTGGTGGTGGTGGTGGTGGGGGGGGAAGGGGCCGGGGTGGACCTCAACCGGGTCGTGGATCATCTTTCTCTCGACCTATCGACGGATCTCAACAAAGTCACCATGATCCACATTCGACACCAGCGAAATCATGGGCCAGTCATCAGTATGATCATGGCGATGGGAGGTTATCACCGACATCCCCAGCTTCACTCAGCGGTGTCATGGCCACAATGAGCATGGAAGGCTCATCGACAGGATATAATGGGCAGAGCTCGAGCTCTGGTGGACATGGCGTCGTGAATGGGATCAATGGCGGCAGCAGCCTAGGACACGGCATGACCGATCGGAATGGTCAAGGCGTAGGCGCAGGCCACCTCGGACAAGATGATCGATCCATGGGAATAGCCATGGGTATGCGAAGAGATCAGATGGGAAGCGTCGCTAGTGATGAAATGGACGACTATGGAGATGGCGTCGAGAGATCAGGTTCAACTTCAGGATCTACAGATATCGCTGGAGGTTCAGACGAGATGCTCATGACTCTATTGGCTGGGCAAGCGGCAGTGGACTGCGAGAATTTGCCTGTGGGACAGTGGGAAGAGGTAGATGCGTGGAAAAAGGTTGGGCACAAAGGTCCTCTGTCCGATGTGCCGGAGGCTCATACCTCATCCTCCGTAGGAACTCACGATCCTCTCCAATCGACTCGACTCGCTCGTCGCTAGACATCAGCGCGAGGTAAAGATTCTGACTGCTGCTCGGACGCTGCAAAAGCTGAACAACGCGAACAAGCGGTCAGTAATCTGGCAAAAGGGGATCTAAAAACAGTCACTGACCGAGATCTCGCTCTTCAGGATGTCGCGACAAACGATGGAGAGTCTGGAGCAGGCGGAGAAGCGAGCGGAGGCAGCAGAAAAGGTGAGCTGGGCGAGCAAACAGCTCTTGAATCCCGCTGACCCGTGTGCAGGAAGTTCTTTTGCTTCGCGACCGGGAAGCCAGCTTACGCCGAAGACTGACTGAGCATTGGGCCGGAGCCATGGCTTGGGAAGTGCGTCGACTGGCTCACATCTCTGCTCAAGCAGAAGACAAATACCGCCGGCAAACCATGGTTCTAAACGCCAACAAGGCTCGTGAGGATGAGTTGACGCGTCAAATGGCCAAGATGGAGCAGGATCTACGCCGCCGTACAGACCGAGCTGAGGAATTGGAGATGAGGGTCGAAGAAATGACCAGACGAGAGAGGGCGATTGCGGAAGAAGTCAAAGGGATGGATCAACTGAGGCTTGACATGGAACGCGAAAGGGAAGAATGGGCACGAGAACGAGCGGAATGGGATCAGTCCAGAGCGATGCTGGAACGAGATCGTCAAGGATGGGAGGAGGAACGGCGAGGGTTCGATGATGAACGTCAGGGATGGTCAATGGAGAAGCGAATCCTGCAATCTGAAATGGAGACCCATAAGAAGGATCATCAAGCTGCTCTGGAGAGCGGTAAAATGTCGGAACGTGATAGGATCACGATGGACAGAGTTCGGACGACTCTAGCTGGAATGCTAGGACGCAAGGGCGGAGTTGGCGAAGCGGAAATTGTGGATGCGGCGGAGGACGTCAGAAGGCTATTAACGCAGCGGGAGAAGGAGGTGTTGAGCCTCAAGGAAGAGATGCGTGAGGTCAATATGGGTTTGGAAGAGGAAGTCAGGCGGGTTTCGGCGGATCGAGATTTGTGGAAGAACAGGTCTGAAAAGGGAGAGCAAGGTCGTCGCGATGAGATGGCAGCATTGGAAAAGACCGTCAGAGTGAGTGCGAAAAAGGCTGCTCTCAGCCTGAATCGTGCTGATATTCGCAAAATTAGACACAGGCAGACCAGATCTCCGACATGTCACTCCGAAACGAATCCCTCTCGACGTCTCTCGCCGCCGCTCAATCTAACATTTCATCTTTAGCCTCCTCTTCCGCATCCACCAAGACTCTCCAGAACCGTATCAACTCGCTCGAAGCTGAACTCGAGTCCATCGCAGGCCAGTTCAACGAAGTCTGGTCTATCTTGCCTTCTCGATCCAAGCGGGCGGAAGCTGAGCTCGTAGACCCACGAACGGGACTCTCCAACGCTTCGTTGGCTTCTCCCTCTCGAGCCGTCAACTTTGCAGCGCTTCAAGCTGTCTACACGCCTAACAATGAAGGGTTCGCGGGTATCGACGAGATGCTCAAGCGCGTCAGGGGAATGGTTGACGATGGAAAATTGCTGGTCGAACGAGTCTGTAGATTGGGTCAGGAGAGAGAATTGCTCAAAGCCAACGCGGCGAGGGCAAAGAAATTGGCAGAGGATAGCCAGGCGGCTCTGCAAACGTATCAACAGTGAGTCGAAATGGTCGACGTAAGATATGATGTGTTGCTGATGCTTGGTCCATCAGGCAAGTTGCCGAGCTGGAACACAAGTTGGCCAGTAGTGGTACTGCTGAATCCAAATTCCTGTGAGTGGTTTTTATGAACTCGACTCCACATGTCGCTGACGCGGTCGCTCAAAGGAATGAGCTCAATTCGTTGCGCTCAGCTCTAGACTCTGCATCGACCTCGAAACGTCAACTCGAGACTCAACTATCGACCCATACCGAGTCCATCAACCGATTGGAAACGGCCAATCGGTCCCTTTCTTCCAAGACGTTGTCGCTTGCCGAAGACGCCGAAAAGGAGAAGAAAATTCTGCAGAAAAAGATGCAAGATGAGATCGACAGATTGAAGAGAGAAGTCGAAGAAGCTCAGGAAGAGGTCGATGAAGCTCGGACGAGAGGTAGCGCTCAGAGGATACAGCTACTCGACGAGGTGAGTCAAAGTGATTCAAAGGGGCGAATTGAATCGAGTTCCGCGGCTGACACAAATTGACTTTCAGCTCAACTCGCTGCAAGCTGAGAATGCAGACCTCAGGAAGCAGATTCGGATGCGCAAGTGAGAACGCAGTGAATCAGAGTAGGGGATGCCAGCTTCCGTGTCATCTGTCGCAATGGGGGGGCGCCAATCTATAGTGGTCATTTATCAGGTCAAATGTTGTCAACTTTCCGGATCTCATGCACATTTTTCTGCGCGGAGTGTATAGGTGGTCGAGCCGTCCTGGGGCTGAGCCGTTCTCGACTTGCCAGCCGCCAATGCATACACGCAACAAATTCTAAGTCCTCGCGCCCTTCATCTTGTTCAACGCGTGCTCACTCCTCACTCTGCCTTTCTTGGCCTTCCCTCCATGACCTTTGGGCCTATTGTCCTTTCCGCCAAGTTTCACGGCTCCCGTACTCCTCTCGCTTTCGGATCGATGCTTCAATTTCTTCTTTGCCATTCGTCTAGCTTGACGGTGGGCATCGCTGGCTTTGGCGGCTTTACGCTCATCTTTCGATAAGCCTTTTAGCCTCTCTCCAAGTTTCGGATCGCCCTTTGGTATAACGCGGGGAGCGTCACTGGAGGAATTGCGGGCCTTTGGAGAGCGAGCAGTCACAGACGTTATTGATCCAGTCGGTCTGGCTTTACTGGAAGTAGGCTTGGAGTCCTGTTTTGTGTTCACTGGTTGACGCGCGATCTTGTGCGATTGCGATGCTTTACACCTTTGAACTCGGATTGGCCGTTTGGCGAATTTAAGGCGTTGGTCGATGGCCAGGACCTCATCAACGCTTTCAGACTCCTAAGGCGGGAGAATGGGCTTCTGTCAACTCAACAATTCCGGGGTGTGGGGACCACCGCCCAGCTAGCGACTCACAGCGAAATGCACGTAACCGAACCCCTTGCCCATTTGCGTGTCCCTGTCCCTTATCAATCGCACTCCAGTCACGTATTTCTTCTCTCGCTCGCCTCTTTCCTTGACCATGAGACTTTCAAAATATGACCGTAGATCATCCTCTTTTGTCTCGTAATCTAGTCCTCCGACAAAAATGGACAGCCTTGGATCCGCACCGCCCAGCCAATCATTCTGCTTCGCGGTCTTGCCAGGCGCGGCACTGTGCTTCTTGCCATTGACACGATCAACGCGAATGAGATGATCCATGAAGTTTGATCCGTCCGCATTCAGCGCGCGCTCTGCAGCTTCATACGGGTCTAATATCGGGGCGACATTGGTTGATCGATCGGGAGATGGGTGAGCAAATACCACATAGGCATTACATGTCTTTGCCGATGCATGAAACTGCAGCACAAAGGTCAATCCAGTCATCCGCGATAGCAATGCTGTCCTCAGACGCTCACCTCTTTTTTGATGAATGCGACTTTGCGCTTGCCCTTGGAGTCTAAGAAGACCTTCTCAGCTCCTGGTCCAGTTTCTGCTCCTGCTTCTCCACGCCATGCGGCCGCTCTCTGCTTTTCCCTCTCTTGTCGAGAGTTTGACGGATTGCTCGAAGCCTGATCCTTGCCAGCCTTATCCTTCTCAGCAAGAGGTCTCGCAGTGGTCGGAGTTGCAAATGGAACAGAACGGAATCGCACAGACTCAATCTTAGCGCCCGAGCAGAAAGTCAAGAGATGTTGACGGAGATGGGACAGTGATGACTGCACAGGCCAAGTCAGCTCTGCTCTTTCCAAGTATGGACGAGGGGAGACTTACTTTTGAAGTCGCACATTCGATAGGCAGATTACCTAAGAAGACTGTCCGTCTATCTCTGTCTTCTGGAGTCTCTCCTGGAGGTACGTAGCGCTTAGCAAGTTGGTCCCGTCCCTTTCCAGCCTTGACGGATTCGTGGACCAACTCTTGTGAGCCGGATGAGCTCGAGCTAGCAACGCTGGCGGCGTCCTCGTCGTCACTGTCCGCTCTGCTCTCCTCAGCCTCTAGCTTGTTGTCCTCGCCATTGTCTCCCGTAAAGTCCGCCTCTTCTGCGTCCCCATCCTCGTCGCTGGTCTCTGCCATGGAACCCTCAGCTTCATCCTCAGAGCCGTCTTCCGCCTCCTCATCCTCTTCTTCCGCGATCTCGTCTGCGCGGGCTGGCTGCAGCAGAGAGCCTCCTGCAGCCGCCTTGCCTACCCCAGGTACTACAGCAAATGTGGCCTGCTCGACATTAGATCAGCTCTCCCGGAAAGCAACTCTGTGCCGCACTCACACCTTTACTAAACACATCATCCAGATCTGCATCACCTCTTCCACTGAATAGCGAGAACCCTTCTTCCTCCTTCTCAACCGCTTGACCAGTCTTGACTTTCTTTCCAGACTTCTGACTGTCCTCTCCAGATCGCTTGCCCATCTCGTGAGTCGTGACCAGCTCTTCGTCCACTGGCTGGAATGAAGACTTTTTGCGCGCGAGTCCAAATTTCCATGTCTCCGTCAATCGATATGCCGTAATTGATAACGGCAACCTCACCTCCACTGCCACATGTGATATCGCCGCAAAACTTCCACATCACCATATTTTGCCACTCAGTGGCGAATGATTGCCAATGATTTGTTTACATGGCCACGTGTGAGGCTCGAAGGATCTCGGATGTCATGTTCTCGATTTTCAGAGGTCCATGATAGGGTCTGCTGTGGTATGAGGTGATATTGCGAGGTCACCAGGTTGATTAGAGATACGAAATCGGGCTGAGACGTGTAGATGGGGCCCTTGAATGTGTACGAGGAGTTTGAGATGCATAGCATGGAAATTGATGCAAAGACGTGGATCTCATGAACTGGCGACATCCACCCTTTCGAGTCGCACTACGATCACAGGTGGACTTGCCAAAACTCGGTCCTGGTATGATACGCTTCTACAATCAATGGCTCTAGAAGGTACGAGGATAGCCTAGGATGAGATTTCGCGCAGTCCCGAGGGTGTCTAGCTCCATATGTAGGATTGAGACCCCCTGCATACTTCACGAGCCCAGATCTCGCGCCACGAACCCTCACAGGAGTATCACGCGGCTATGACTGATCTATCGTATCCCAGACAGGGGTCGAGTAACGCTCACTATGGTACTGAGAAGGGTGGAGATACACTCAGAGTGGAGCGCCAAACCGCTAACGCCCCGCAGTTCGATATATGATGGAGGTAGATGAACAAGATGACGCCGTGAGTGAAAGATCAGAACGTGGCACAACGCAGCACCCGTTCATTCTCTCTCCCTTGATTGTGCTGAGACCATGCAGGCGTGGCATGAGCTTTGATCAGACGGTTCGGTCTATCTAGGTGACCTGTATGATCTCCACTACTTGCATGACAATGCATGTAAGGATGCAAAGTCGTCTGTCCCGAAGAATGGACAGACCCCGACTTCGAGGCGTCGGCGTTTTGTGATTCTCCAATTCGAGGTTTGGAAATCTTCGAAATGTAAACACGATCCCCTTTTTGTCCATCTTGCTCGATGCTTCCAGTCACTCAATGCATTCTGAATGGTACCAATGCATAGAGCTACGTCTTGCGCACCCGTACATACCAAGAACACCTGTCCATGCATAGGCATACCTTGAGCAGTCGTCGCAAAACCAAGGAGGACATCACGTGATCACTTAATTGAGCTTCCCAGAATCCGCGAGAGTTGATTCTGTCGAATAAAGAACGACTCTTCCTTGCCATCACCGTCTTCTTCCCCACCATCTGCTTCATTTTCAACCTCATCCTCGAATCAACCTTTGATCGTGAGTTCGTCCTCCACTCGTCTCTCAACAATATTCCCATACATCTTGAGCCTTCAAATCACCTGCATGAACGAGAAACAACCTTGCTAATGTCTGCTGCCTCTCTCCTCCTTGCCTCGCTTTTCCCTTTTGCCGCCATCCATATCTCTCGGTTCAATCTGGCCCTTTCAACACTGCAGACTCGATCCAAACCTCCCAATACCAATCAGTATGGCTCCCACTACCGCTACCAAGAAGGCTGCTGCCCCCAAGAAGGCTTCTGCCCACCCCACCTTCCTCTCCATGATCCAGGTGAGTGATCGCATTGTTTGGTCCGGGTCAAAACACGTCAACCGACTGCACGTCTGTGTGTGGACTTTTCTCTCCGTCGGGAGTCGAGCTTGACTGCTTGATCGGGTCACAGCATACAATGCTCTGTCTCCAGTTGGGCATGGTATGGTGTGACTGCTGCCAATCCCTGAGCTTCATGCTCGCCATGGGTAAACCCGGTTGGAGGGAAAACAAACATCACGTCTTTTCCCCCATGTCCCATTTTTTTTCGAATCGTTTGCTTCCTCGTCCTTTCTTTCAACATGCTTGCAATCATCATTGCATGCTCTACATCTCATGCTACTTCGTCCTCACTTCCTGGCCGCTGCTGGCGTCCCGTCGATGCTCACGAAGAGCGAGGAGTGTGGGTCCATTACCCGCGCCGCCAAATCACCCTGTTTCCTCTTCGTCCCCGTTTAATGCTTGCGTCCTTCGTCGTCTGCCCTCCAATCATCTCCATGCCATTTTGGCACACCTGCTTCCCTCCTCATTAACACCTCACCGCATGCACTGAGCTGTTGACCATCCGTTGCTCGCCCACCGGTCCCCCTCACAATTGCCCCTTCGGGCAACTTGGTCCTCTCTTTCTCCTTCATGTCTCTACAATGTGACAAAGTCGCTGACCCTGCTCCCTCCCTCATAGGAAGCCGTCAAGGCCAACCCTGACCGTCTTGGAGTCTCCAGGCCTACCATCAAGAAGTGAGTGCACCAGCGTCAGTGAGGATGGCCTCTATATTTATCATCCTTCAGGTACTTGGCCGACAAGTACAAGATCGACATGTCTTCTGCCACCAACACCAACAACCTCTCCAACGCCATCAAGCGCGGAGCTGAGAAGGGTGACTTGACCCTCCCTAAGGGTATCGGTGGACGAGTCAAGCTGCCTGCCAAGGCAAGTTGATGCAATCCGGGAACTAATCAAGTGGCTTGCTGACGATTTTTCTTACAGAAGAGCGCCGCTGGCAAGGAGAACGTTGCTCCTAAGAAGGCTGCCGCTCCCAAGAAGGCCGCTGCTCCTAAGAAGGCTGCTGCGCCAAAGAAAGCCCCCGCCGCTGCCGGTGCTGCACCTGCCGCCAAGAAGGCTGCTGCCCCGAAGAAGGCCGCTGCTCCCAAGAAGGCCGCCCCGGCAAAGGTCAAGAAGCCCGCTGCTGCGAAGAAGACTGCTTGTAAGTGGATCTGTCAGCTTGTTGAAGAGCTTGTTCTGATCCTCCATAGCCAAACCCGCCGCCGCTGCTAAGAAGGCTGCCCCCAAGAAGAAGGTCGCTGCCAA